>NC_044502.1:32657521-32827521 GCF_902362185.1 Chanos chanos
TTCTAGTATCTCTCCAATGCAGTCTCCCACTTACTGATCTACATGTGTTTTGTCTCAGTCAAGAATGTGATGTTTTATGTGTAGCCTGGGGAGCAGTCAAAACATCACTCCTCATTTAAATCCCCTTTGACCTCACAATGAAACGTCAATACACACATAAATCAATAAATACCATCGCTATTGTATGCAGCCATTCAATTATAAAAACCCTGAAAACACTGAACATGGCTCTATATTCAGATATGTATATATTAGGGCTGTATAAGTATGTTTAAGCTGCTATTAATTGGCTAGTTTCATTGCTACGCCTGTATAGTCAAACAGCGCTTATTAGCATGTCAAATCAGATAAGTCTCCGCTAAGTGCTCTGTAGGCACGGTAACCAATGACGGATGTTGACATTGAGAGCTCGGCGAGTCGTACGACCCTGGAGCTGCCAGACTCAAGGCTGTCCCGCTACTGCGCTGTGAGAAGTCGAATCATAAGCCAAAGTAGTAAAGTTTTGTTTATCTTTCCTATTACAGCCATTTTATCATCTGTGTTGGATCAAAAAAGAAAAAAAACAAAACACAGATGCTAATGATTTTTTTAAATGATTGTTTTGGTTCAGGAGGAGACAAAAACAGCAATTAACTAATGGTGCCCTAAGAAAAAGGGAAAAAAAAGAGAAATATATATATGTGTGTGTGTGTGTATATATATATATATATATATATACATATATACATATATATATATACATATATATATATTCTCAGCTTTGTTTCTTTTGTTCTGTAAACGTAGGCAGCAGGATTTGACTGAGAAGTCTACAAATAATGGCAAAATTTACTTTTTATTCTTGATCTTGCAGCACCAGCATGAGGCATGAAGCTTGGCACCAAAACGTATGTGTGCGTGTGTGTATGTGTGTGTGTGTGTGTTCATCCAAGATAGGGAGAGACAGAAATGACAGGGGGAATGAGAGAGAGAGGAAGTCTGTGTGACAGACTGCCTGTTAATCTCTCACACTCGTGTCTCTATCCCCAGATGCACTAATTCCAGATTAGTGTTAAGGAGGGGGGGAGACACTGGGACAAGGGAAGCTAGGGCAGCAGCTGTGTCCAAGACAGAGGGGGAAGGCTTCAAGGATACTGAAAACAAAAGACCCACATGCCACACCAAGACAGTAGACTTCATCATAGGCCGCTCCATAATCCCAGCATTAATGGCCTGTGTGCACAGAGAGCTTTTTAGGATCTTATACTCAATTATCATCTGCCCAATGGTCAGAAAACCCCCCCATTTGCTCGCCTTATGTCCAACAGACCTATGGAACATCTGATGTACACAAAGGGGATAAATAAATCCTTTTTTTTTTTTTTTTTTTTAAATTTAATCCTTATGAATGCATCTGCGTGTGGAAACACTCAAAAAACGGAAGAAAATTGCTTCAGTCTTGTTCACTCCTCTGGCTATTAAGCGTGTAACTAAGCTCTGTGTAGGACAGCGAGTTTAAACAGTGTCTGGGAAAGACAAATGTCTCTCAGCTTTCCTTTTATTTGATTTTCCTACCCCATCCTTCCGTAACGTTTCAATCCCAGCCACCCCATACCCTCTCCCACCTCCAGTCTTATCAGCAATGATAATGTATTCATCCCTCCCTATGGTCCAATACCTCTTTCCAAATTTAATTATACCCCCTGGTTCCCGAATCGATACCCCCACCCCCACAACCCTTGCTTTGAGCTACAGCTGTTCCTGTAAAGTGTTCCCACTGCAATTTCTGAACCCATTCAAATCTCGCCCCATCACAAAAACACACATTCGCCCCCTCCCCCCCCCCCCCTGGCATCACACATGGGCAATTACAGCTATGCCAAAGGCTCTTCTTTTGCTTTCGTTTTTTTTTCTCCTCTTCTCTCTTCCTTAGATTTCAAAACTGTGAATGTCAAGTTGACAAGGTCATTGAAAACTAGAGGGCGAGTCAATGAGAGCCCATCTGATTAGAACAATAGTGCTTATCAAGCATGTATGTTCCAGGTGTTAATGAGCATGTACATCCCACTTGAATATGTCCAGCTCTGCTGAGATCACGTGTTTTGCGATTAACGCTGGAAATTTGTTCTTCTTGATTCTATTCATCTCACACCTCGCTCTTTTGCTTATTGCTCTCCCTCTCTCTACCTCTGTCTCTCTCTCTCTCTCTCTTACTGTATAATTATTTGAATTGTTCCATGCTGTGGGCTGTGGAGGTGTTGTGTGAGATGAAACACTAGGTCGAAGCGAACAGAAGGACTGCTGAGCCGAGGAGAGTGACAAGGACGAGTCTAAACTGTTATCATCATTATCATATACATCTCCTGATTAACTATCACCCTTTCCACTCTCTCCACTCACCCTCTCTCCCTCTCTCTCTAATATTTCACTGGGACTGTTATTTGTTTGCCCCTGTTCTCTCTCTCTCTCTCTCTCTCTCTCCTGCCCCCAGCTGTTCTACTGGCTGGGTGAAGAGGGAGGCAGTCCGTCTGATCCGTTCTACCCACACACTGACACTATTGTCTGGCCTGTGCAGGAGGCTTGGGGGGAGTGGTGTGGGGGTGGTGCTGAAAGTCAGAAGCCGATTGATTTTCTAAAGGGTAGGGGGAGGAGGAGGAAGGGAGAAGGGTTTTACACAGTGGATGCGGGGGGGGGGGGATCTCTCTTGTCTTCTCCCCTGCTTCTCTCTCTCTCTCTCTCTCTCTACTTTTACTTCTCTGCTGATTCCCTCCTTCTCGCCCCCTTTCTCATTTCCCCTAACACAGCTCTAACCCAGCGAGGTTTGCTGCTTCTTCCCACCCGCACCCCCCCCCCACCCCACCCCACCCCCCCTCCGTTGCAGAAAAACGCTGGTAGAGCACTTCCTCTGAGAGCATGAGCTGCTTTGCTGATAGGGCTCGATGATGATAAATTGCAGTAGCACTCGCTGCCCCCCCCCTCATTTCCCATATGTATTGTAAATTCCCCTAGTCCTTGTATGTGAGTTAAGAGAAGCCCACCACTTTAAATCTATGAAGCTCATCAGCGTTCCACAGCCTGATGTAATCATATTAGTTTGCTACTTTGCACCGCAAGAATTGCAAAAACAGCTTATCAAAGTATGGGAAATCTAATAAAACAGACGACAAAGAGACCTGATAGCTTTGACTTACTGACTCTGTCTGATAATGCGCTTAGACAAGGAAAAAAGATAGCAAAATACATCACATGACACAAGACAAATCTCAGCATAATGCACTGTGTCTCGGGATGGCAGCACATTAAATTTATTGTAAGGGCTACCACCTCAGGATTTGAGCAGTTATGTGCTGTGTTTGGTACAGAGGCTTAAGACTGATCTCAGATCAGTGTTACTTACTGGGACAGCTGAGTGCCTCCTTGGCAGTGATGCTCTTGTTGCAGGCGGAGCAGAGGGTGGTAGCAGACACCGTGAGGGAGGTGAAAAGGTGGCCGTTGCTATAGCGTGCCTCCCTCTCGCGGGCCTCCTTCTCCCTCTCCTTCATACGCTCCTTCTCTTTGTTCTGTGCGGAAGAGAGATGAGAGAGAAAGAACACACACAAGGTCAGATTCAGAGGAGAGGAAAAAAAGAGGACAAAAAGAAAGAATACCACACTCAGCATCATAAAAGAAAGTGTCACATCAGCAGTAAATATCATTCCTACAGTAAAAAGCTCTTTTCCCCTGCACGTTTTCCACTATCTTACAGAGGACTGCGCACTAATCCACACAATTAATAAACAATAAAATCATTTCAATCAACAATTTGAGACAATCCATAAAGCTATAGAGAGTCCTATATCAAAATCATCGTTTTTTCTCATACTGATTCGAGTCATGCTGGGACGACTCATATTAATCTATAAAACCTCAGTCTGCTCTACTACAGTCTACTAAACGGTCTGAGACCATGTATTACAGCTCCGGTGGTGAAAGATTCATTGTTGAAAGGAATGGAATAAAAGCAATAGGAATGGACTTTAAGAGCTGAAATGAAATGCAGGGTCAGTCGACAGGGCCAAACCAATAAGTTTCAATCTAAAATATCAATTTCACTGATATAAACAATATAAAAGAAGTAAAACAAAATTGTGAAAAAAAAAGAATTGGACACACAAAAAAGAATGATGGTGTTGAGAACAAGATGCATCTCTGTGAATGCAAAGTCTCTGTAAAACACAGACATAAGGTGGTGAGGAGTGGTTTAGAGTGGGTCTAAGGCCAGGTTTGGGCTCTCTCAGGCATCTCTCTCTGAGATATCCAGCTGTTCTTGGCATGGGGCCTGTCTTATCTGATACTGTGCTCTTTGACCCAGTCAGGCCGTTCTAAAACAAGCTGTTGGGTGCTAGCTAAAGGAAGTTATCAGCACCTCAGCAAGGCTTGTTCTACTTACAAAGTCGACCTTCCCATCATACATCACACAGACCAAAGGAAATGCCTCACTGCTTCCTCTCCACAGTAACCACTTCATGATAACAAAATTCATCAGGAGTCACATGGTTCAGATGATACCTTTTATCCTTAAGTAATAAAACAGCCTTTAGTGACTCATTATAGCTAAGTGATACAAATTTAATTTCACTAGGAATGCTCAAATGTCTAAAATGTACTGAAATCAGAGTTAGAAAGAGGTTTTAATTGCATCTAGCCTTGAAGGACCCACCAACAATGAAAATGTGATGAAGTGATTGGTTAAATTCTTCAATCACTCGAAAGTTAACATCACTCGCTGTAAGACGAGGATAAGCAGTATACCTATAGGCAAGCAATCCATCTTCCATTAACCAAACAAACAAACAACTCATTGGGGGAAGTTCAAAGGACATCTCTTCAATGAAAACAAATACCACTAATGCTAATTACACTAAGCCTATGTATGAGATTCCTTTTGAAAGCACAAGGCACCATCTCTTTAAAAGTGAGGATTTAATCCACAGTCTCCAGCTGAGAAAAAGGGCAATTCACTGAACCATACTTACACTCTCAGTAACCCAATGGAAAATTGCTTGTTAATGTGTTTTATTATAAACGAATCTCAAGTTTTTTTGGTTCATTAACAGCCAAGCCCTGTCTTACACACACATAATCACCCATGCACGCACTCACACTCTCACGCACACACACACACACACACACACACACTCAGTTTTAGATCCTTTCATCCCTCTATACAAGTTTAATGGACTACGTTAGAACTGTAACCAAGGTAACATGTATGGGCTATAGAGGAAGTGAGGAAAGTAAACAAAGAAAGAAACAAAGAAAGAAAGGAGAGAGTTTAAGTGATATACATTCGAATGAAGAAAAAGAATGCAATCCAGAACTCAGCACCAGCAGCAAATGTCAACTAAATGCGACATAATGGCTTTTTAACGAGAAAGGAGTTAGGTCGTGTGGAAGGAAGTCGTGATTTTTGTATGCGAGGGTTTTAGAGGACGTTGGACTTGCTACGTTGGACTTGGTTATGGTCTATACAATTTGGTTTTTGCCATGGCCTCGAAACATGCCACACTGACCTTTTTCCCAGTTTGACAATAATATAAAAAAAAGAAAATGAACTTTCACCGTTTCAGACCTTTGTGCTCGACTGGCTCTCAGCTAATCCAAATGGCAAACACTCAACACACAAAAAAAAGTCTGTCGCTGACTTATTTGTTAAACAAAAGCTGGCTCCCTTTGTAGTTGACCAAACCAAAACCATATAATCATACACCCATCACACTGAGGCGGGCCAAATGTCGTCATTTTGCGTTAAAAACACGCAAGTCTAAACAGTACTCAGAATGGTTAGTTCATTACAGGCTCTAATCAGCATAAGGCTGCCTCTCACTGCATATTAGGACTTTCAGTACAGCCGTACACAGATGTAAGAGATAAGAATGTCAATGAATTAAGTCTTACGACAGGAGCAGGATCGATATGTTGATATGTTATAAACCAGGGCTGAGGCCGAATGATTTATCAGCTTCATTTATTAACCTCAGTGTTTGAATTTATGTGATTTGAACCTACTGAAACGGCCTTTGGAACCCACGCATAATCACAAAGGCTGTAACTTGAAACTATTTATTTATTCATTTTAAAATGCGATCAAGGTTAAAAGAGGCATCCACTTGTTGAAGAGACATGCTTTAAGGGCTATGTAATATTTGCCTGCACGGCAGAAGCTAACCAATGGGAGCAACCTTTTGACTGTATTGGTTAATGTGGTCACAGCTCGAGTGGTTTCACAGATGGCTGAAAATGAGAGAATTCAGTCAGAAAAATGAGCGTTGCTTAAGAAAACATGGCATTTAGGAATTATGAATTCATGCCAAAGATGGGCAATACATCAGTGGTATGGCATAATTTTAGCTTTGCTGTAAAAACTGGTTTTGGCATCGGCATGAGGCAACTCATCAAATGATTCTAATATGTCAAAAATGATGCCAACGACATAACGGCTATGTAAACCAGCAATATATCCCAAAATGTCCAATCAAGCAAACATCTATCACACATGCATTTACAAGTGTAACCCTTAATGAGAAGAATCCAGAAACTGCAAGAAATACCTTTTTAATGCAGTCTCCAAGAAAGGTTTTTAAAGTCTTCGAGGGGAAATTCATTACTGTGATCTACAAGCCTAGTGAATATATGCTTTTAATAATGTTAAAATGTAAAAAAAAAAATGTAAATCTCTGTGATGGCGCACAGGCACACTGTGAACATTGAGCAATGAATTTGTCCTCTGCATTTAACCCATCCAACACACCGGTAGTGAACATATACAGCAGACACAAGAGCAGTGGGCAGCATTCCTTGTGCCCGTTCTCTGTTAAGTTTGTTAAATCATACCACAGTAGGAACATCAATCACAAGATAATCGTATTTTGCCCTTATCAAGCAGCCCAACATAGAACATGACTGCTGTAGATGTCATAAAATGATTTTCATTTCAGGATAAACACCAACAGTTGCCAGTAAAGTAGGCGAATAGGATATCGGGTGTACTTCCTGGTCTGATTTGCAATAGGGTAATGACAATAATACAATATAGCCAGAGTCCAAGATTTACTGAGGTTAATGTTTCACAAGAAATGACTGTTGTAAAATGGTTTTAGTGAGAACGTGGTGTGACGGCGGACTCAGTTTGTCAGGAGTTGAGCAAAATGACGGCTTCATGTTGAAACTGAGATGTGGGTTTGCTATATTAGGGCAAACAGAGCTTTGGCAGTTTTACTTCCCTTGCACATTAATATCAGCTGTTGTTTTGAGGATGGGGTTGATTTCATTTTGCAGACGCAGAATCCATCCAGCTGAGACTGAACAGTTCTGTTACTCAGCTAGAAATGGTCTGTAATGAATTATCACAAGCAATTTTTAAACACATTATATTACATATAGTTACATCCCAGTGGTATTTAAAATACACACTGAACTAATGAAGGACATGCATACATATTAATTCAATGTTCTTCCTATATTTTGAGTTTTTGGTTATTTTAACTTAAAGGTCAAAATGTTGTTTATCTTTTCTATACGAGTTGCTCCAAACTAACTTCCTCTTCCAGATCAGAGGAGGCGGGACCAGGCATTACCATGGAAATGTGAAGGAAGGTGGAGTAGAAAGATTACAGAAAGAGACGAAAGGTTATTGCACAAAACATCTATGACCTATGTATTCCTAGAAATGTATGGATGTTTCCTCTATTGTTTATTGGAAAGAACATTAAGAGGTGCAGAAGTGTTAAGGAATTAGTAGTAACATTTTCTCCACAATAACTTATTAACTCGGGGTTAATCACTCACCCAGACATGCCCCACTGGCTTTAATTTTGGTTGAGTGCATTAGATTAACTCTGGGTGCGTCTGGTGCCTGTTGTGCATCAATAAAATTCTATGAGAACACACAGGCATATGAGTCATGTATATTTACTCTGTTCAGTGAAGTGGAATCGGCAGGCTCTTATCTAGGCCCGAATTAGTGTTCAATTAACCTCAGTATAAGACCCCTAATGATAACAGCAACAACAGCAACATACACCATATCATAAAAAACCTATAAGTTATGTGTTTCAATACGTCACCAGGGTCAAAAAAGGAAATGAGAAAAAAAAGTGTAATTAGTGAAAGTGACTGAAGACCCTGCCTGATGTCTGAATGAACGGCATTCAGCGTTTACAGTAAACCACCTGACTCTGTCTGTCCTTGGCGTACGATTGAATTTTAGACGTAAATTTCTCCAGGAAAGATGTACGTACTGCTCTGTATTGAATCACTTTCAATTTACAGACACAGTGATGGAGTCTCAACTTTACACCCACTACTGTACACTGCGCCTGCCACTGATAAACTGACAACAGAAAAGGTCACACACTGAGTTTTGACACCAAGTGTGTCCCACAAAAATAAAGAGACGTATCGAGACAATGTGGTTTTACATTACTGTTCAACAGTTCCCACTGGTGGAGTGCTCTCTACATGACTGGCAATATGGCTGCTGAAAAGAAGGTTACAATAAATTTAACTCCATCTTTGTGTTACTCTTCACATACTCTCTACCTCTCCCTCTACCCCCCCCCCCCCCCCCCCCCCCTCTGTCTCGTCTGATCTGTCAGGCACACCAGGGAGCACATGCATCCGGGTCTGCAGTAGAATCACCTGACTGTTCACCTAACGTAATTAATGCTAATGCCACTCATCCCTTCCCCTAATGACCCACAATGCAGTACCTGTGGTGGACATTTAAAGGAGGATTTCACCCTTTTCAGCATGTAGGGTCATTGTGTAACCACTGTATGGGAGCTTCTCCATACTTCAGATGTTTGTTTTTGTTGTTGCTGTTGTTGTTTGCGCTTTTAATCCAAAACTACCATTAACTATAATAACACAAACTGCACTAACCGGATATCCAAATGTTAACATCTAAAAAACACTGGTTCATCCCAACTGAGTTCACATTTTTGAAATTCACCATGAACTACTGGGGAAAAGTCTCAAAGGCCACGACTGTAATTATGAAGATCACTTGCCGTGCTTAATTCTTTTTTGTTTGTTTCATATAATACAAAGGCAAGCGCAGTGACCATGATTAGGCCAGATACTGGTAAGCCCCATCTTTCTACCATTGCATCTTGGGAGTAAATGAGGCGGCCTCACGGAAGGACAAGTCCACATGAGGTCATAGTTTGTGGGGAACAAAAGGGCTTTTCTGGCAAAAGAGCTGGGAGTGTTGACTTCACTTTTTGCCTTGGGCTGATATAAGGAGGTGCTTTGACATCAAGAGCTGATTACCTAACTAACAAGATAAACTTTGATAAGGCTGCAACAACAGAGAGAGAGAGAGAGAGAATGTCTTAGTGAGAAAGAGTGAGTCTTAGAAGGTATGTTTATAGGCTTTGGGAGGTAGAGGTAGAGAACTGGAGAGATAAAGCCAAAGAGAAAAAGGAAAAAGCCCCAGAGAGAAACAGACTGAAGAGACAAAAGAAAGAAAGACAACACCAGACAAAAGAGAGAGAGACCAGCAGGTAACTTGATTTTAGAGGGTATTGATGGACCAACAAAAAGCGAGATTACACAAAGAAAAAGGAGGGGGCTGGGAGCTGTGGGCGAGAGCAAAGCGCTCCAGTACAATGTATGGTTACATTCTCATCCCATGCATAGAAAAGACTTAGATTGGTGTGGGAAAACACATTAAACTACTCCCCCCTCCCTCATCTGCCCACTGACCTTTTATAGGTGAATGTACATTGTGGAGAAATGCTTAGCAACAGAGAGAGGTACCACACACTAACAAAGCAAGATAATCCTCAGTAGGAAAAAGAAGAACGAGAAAAAAAAACTGGGACGGGGCAATATAATACGTGGACAGTTGAAGAGGTAACACATATGAATGTGAGTGTGCATATGAGCATGTGTTTGCATTTTCTGTTTAGGCGTCTGGACGTTGTTGTTTTTTTTTGGGGGGGGGGGGGGTCCATAGTATTTGTGTGCTCATGTGTGTATTTACAAGCACTTTAACGTGAATGTTCCAGAGGGTGTGCAGGCGGAGACAGATGGCGTCCAGGGTGCAGTTGTGCTGTAACCCTGACCTGGATGTGAAATGGGCCCACTGGCAGTAATGGGTCTCTGACTTGCAAAGAGGTTCTCATTAACTCCCTCACAGAGCAGGCTCGCACGGGTTGGAGTCAGTCCCCAGAAACCGGGGCAGTCGCTAATTAATAAAGCCAAAGAGGGAAAGCAAGAGATGCCACACAGAGGGAGGTCAAATCAAACACACACACGTGGAAGCATGCAAACCTCTGACTCCTTCATGTCTCAGTGCAGTCGCTTAACTGTTACATCCTAAGCACAGCTGAGTTTAGCATGTCTGAACGATCACAAAATTAGGTTTCTGTAAGTGAGATTACAGGAACCTAATTTCCTTTTTTTTTTCTTTTTTTTTTTTTACAGACTGGACTACAGCTAGCATCTAAAATTACATGTTCCCTTAATTGAAACGGCCATCTGGAGCAAACGGTGAAACCAGAACAGCAAACCGGCTTCCCTCAAAAATGCAGTAGCAAAGCCAGGCACAGACATTTTGTACTGCCTCTACGAATTTCAAAGTGGGTTTTTTTTTTTTTCATTTTTGAGTGCCCATCTGCCAGATTATTAAACTCCCCCTTAGCTGACAGTCAACAAGAATTCAGGAACAAACATTAGCAGTATAGCATGATGCAAAACTTGACAACAGTAATAACATGTGGGTAACCAAGGGAACCTAGAGAAGGAACTGAGCAGATCAGAAAAGGTTCAGTAAGAGCAACCAGCATTTGAGTGAGGTCACTTCCTCTGATTCTTTTTTTAAGTCAATACGCTCTGGCTGATTCATAGTCAAAGCCAAACGAGACTCACTGAACCATGAAAAACTACGAAGATATCGTTCTTCAAAAATCCCACAAGTGACCTTGCAAGAAGTTCACGGAACACTGAAACATTACTTGGACCAATTCACTAACACATCTGAACCAAAAATATATACCTTAATAACTGACCGCTGTCTGTTTTAATTAAACATAAGCATAAAAGTTTGGTAGTTCATTTTCTGAGACTTTTTCTCCTCTCCCATAACTTGTCTTTTTTGAGGGGTTTTTTTTTGTGGCCTTTTCTTTGCTGCTCTGTGATTTCTCCACATTCCACCTCCATAGTCTATTCAGCTGTTGGGCACTTTGACGTTGTCTATCACTGATAACGGCAAACAAATCGTTTTAACGGCATGGCTGTTTGCACAGGTGCTTTCTCTCTTTCTCTCTCTCTCTCTGACATCAGGGAAAGAGTAAGCTTGCATGTGTGTCTGGCACACACTAATTTGTTTATAGGGCTGATGTTGGTGCGGTGGTGTGACTCCAAGTTTTGCTGGACTTTAACCTTCTCTCTGCGTCTTTCATGTCCTGCTGTGAAAGATCAAGACCAGGCCACTTTTTTTTTGTTTAGCATCTGTTCTTTCAAGCTCTTTTTTTCTGCCAGAATGGGTTCTGTCTGCTCCTACTCTCCTCTGCCCGAGACTGTAACATGAGCCCTGGTCAACCTCATCACCACACCTTTCCTTTCCTACTCGAATTACGACTTTTCAAAGAACTGCTCTGTGCGTGTGTGTGTGAGAGAGAGAGAGAGAGAGAGAGAGAGAGAGAGAGAGACAGAAGGGGGGGGGCACGACACACAGAGCACAGGAGACCATTTCATATGGCTGCAAAACCAAAAATGGTAGATCTTAAACATCCCTCACTTTGCTACATGTCACTCAAACCTGACCATGTTCTTTAGCACCAGGTTGAGAGAGTGTGTATAATAAAGGACAGCAGTACTCCTGGGTCATGTACCAAACTGATACACTCAAAGATATTTCGCAAACTGAGAAAATGTTAAATTAGACCCAGGCGGGTACCCAAGCAAGCCGAGCAAAGACGGTCTCCAAAGACAGACGGTACAGTGGGCATCAGTCGTTAAGTGGGCTGGGAGAGATAATGATGCTAAAACAGATGATTTTTCAAACCTCAGATAAATAAAGACGCGTCGATAACATAACACACAGGAACCTCAAAAGCCTTTCCTAGATGTGAAAATACTAACACTCCTCTCTTTGACTGGCACAAAACCCTCAAACACAAAAGATCTGCTTCTATGGTTATGCCTGATTCGGGCAGACACACAGCGCGAACAGAGGCGCGTGTCAATGGCGTGGGAAAGACTACGGCTAAATGACAGCTGCGGGCCATTTGTTATCCTTCACGATCTTTCTACCTGACACAACACATGTGTCAAGAGCTCAGAAATCACATTTTCAGACAGAGGTCAGCCTGAGGTTATTCGGGAAGTCCCTGATATCACTGTATAAGAGTTTAGGGGCTGTTGTTAGAGTGAGAGCTTTTCTGAATAGATTGTGTGAACGTGAACTGTGACGTTGTTACTTTCCTGAGGTTTTAAAGGCAGAATAATTAGAAGGTCAATTTCGACTGCGTCTTTAAGGTCGGTGGCCTTTTGCCCATCTGACCGACTGTGTGGCCAGACATGGCTGTAAAGCACACTTCAATGGTCACCCAAACGGTTGCACCAGACTTCAGACTATTGTTCCCAGAGTTTCCACTCATCCAAGCATATAATGATAACACAAAAGTCTGATTAAACACACACACACACAGACACACAGACACACACACACACACACAATGAGTAAAACACACACAGCACAAAGACAACGGTGACAAACCCCTTCTTCTAAAATGCTTGTCTCCATTTCGAGAAAGAGTCAAGTGACTCATCGCAGACATCGACAGACAAGATCTGAATGAGACTGATACTCGACCTCCTACACAAAGGTAGAGGTTCAAAATCACACCCAAAACAAAATCCCCAGAGTGTCATAATCGAGAAAAAAAAAAAGAAAAAGATATTTTAAAAAAAGATTTGAAACCGAAAGCCGAAGGAGCATATCCAGTAATCACAGCCAACGTGTTATACTATTTACATCCTGGCATCTCAAAGACACAGCAACATACGGAGACATGGTACCCCCACCAGAGCTATTACAGCTCACCGTTATGCAGCACTGGGCAGTCTATGGTTAGACTATGGATGACACTAGACAGTGGCATTGAGTATAGTGTGAAGCTGCACTCAGATACACTCAGATATGAACCAGAGTCAACAGTACAGGCTAACAGAGATAATGGTGCTGGGTCATCAACAGAAATAGAATGAGAGTCCTGTTAGTGTTGTTCTCTGTTAAATCTGTATCTCTGTCTCTGTAGTCTCATGTCTTAGCCTAGGGCACAGGGCACAATTCCCTTTCAGTTTCTTCTCTCTCTGTGGAGGGCCTGATTCTGCTCTTTGCCCTAAGGAACAATATAACAAGTCTGTAGACTTAACTTACCCCGGGAGATGGGGGCGGTTATGTTGCTATCTTGTCTGAAAATGATTGGGTACAATGCCAGGAGGGTTTCACTGTATATGGATGGTGCTTGTGAAAGAGTGTTGTAACCCAGTGGATTTTTCTGATAGATTTTTGGAGACTGAAATACCTCTTTGGTTCAAAGGAAAAAGGATAGTGGAGAATACCATGTAATGTTATTAGTGACACAGTATTTGTGTGTATTTGAAATGCTTCAGACATGACATAAATAAAAGACATGACATCAATGTTTACACTACATTTAGAGTTGGCTTTGATATGCAAGGATGCATGTCAGTCTGTACTCTGTATATTCAGTTCTGTGTGAATGTGATATATCCAGAATGAACTGAACTATCTAACCAAACTGAATCAGCCTGCTCCCAGCCCATCCTTACCCACAATTTTCTTCTGTTTGATCCCTGACACACTGTGTAGTCATAAACACACTCACACCCAAAACATGAAAACACACACAAAGAGAGAAAGAGAGAGAGCCTTGCACTGTCTTCCATCCATCATTATCTTCTCAACTATCATTCCACACTCTGGCAAACTACTTTTCTTTCCATTTTACTCCACCACTCCCTCAATTTCATTTGTGTCTTCTGTCACTCCTTCCTCCCCTCTCCATTCTTTCTCTTTATATTTGCTTGCTAGAACGCTCTATTTCATTGTAGGTACATACTCTGTTTGCCTGTCAAACAATCGGTGGAGGTGTAAGGAAATAATTGAAATGCATCGGTAATACCAAACCAACCACTACACAGCTATCTTGGTTTCCATAGCGACTATCAGGGACCGTTCCATCTGTACACCTAATGCCCTACGGCTTCATTCAAAATACGCAAGTCTGCAATGGTGCCACAGTGCAAACTCAATTGTTGTCAAGCGCCCATTCACACGTTTTAAAATATACGGGATTAATCAGACATCCCTTCAGGTCTATAAGGAAACAATAAATGTGGTTGTGGTGATTCAGAGTTGTATTATATTATGACGGTCTAAAAGTTAACGCGCTTCCTTGTTAAACCAGTCACGCACAAAAACAAAGTCCTAACAGATAGCCTTCTTCTGATAGTGAGTTCAACACGGGCGAGTGAAGGAGGTGGGAGAGAGAGAGAGGGAGAGAGAGAGAGAGAGAGAGAGAGAGAGAGAGAGCTTAAAACCAGTTAAAGTCAAAGCAACTCGAATAAAGGGCGTCAATATACGTTTTTCTGATAAGACTACATTATCAACGATTTTCTAAAGTCCTGGAAGCAGCTTACCCTTTTATAGGGGATCCCTTTCAAATCTCCTGCCTAGACAACGTGTCCGGGTTTATGAGGCCGTTTCTACAGTGAGACACAATAAGCAGCCTTTTCTATTGGCCACGCTGTTCAACCGCTCAGCTCTATGGAAATACCATGTGTCGACAATTCACAAGTTTCCCTCTCGCACAACTTGCCAATCGTAGAAAAAGGAGAATGCTGTAGAAATGGCTTTCATTTTAAAAATATACACATAGGAAATTTTGTGACATATAATTACAGAAATAGCAAGACCACTGATTCTTCACACCGTAAAGGAACACCGCTAAAACAGAGGGAAATTCCATTCAGTCCTAACGTTGTGGGCTTCACCAACCTCTTTACTTTCACACGATCGAGCACAAAACGCATCAACCACTAACCTAGCATACAGCCTAAAGAAAATAATTTTGCCATATGATTCAAATTGTAAAACCAGGCGTTTGTTCTGTATGAATATATATTAACAATATTTATTTACAATATCTAAAATATTACAACATCTAAAATAGCCCATTTCACCCACACTTCTGTTTACCACTCACCCGCAAATTTATTTCTTTCATCCTTTCTTGTCGCGTTTTTGGTAACGGGTCCGTGACACGGGACATGCTGAAGATTGGATCAAAAGAATTGTGCCCCGATTTTAAATACGTTAAAGGAGTATGCAGCCGCTGGAACTCTTCTGGATTCTCTCTATGGCATCCAAACAAACCAAAGTATCCAACATAGATGGTAATAACAAATAATAATACATGAAATTAACTCTATCAACTTTTTTCCTGAGTGTATCTGTGTAGCTGCCGTTACATATTACGATATACTTTCCTAGGCAGGAAAGGTAGGTTGAGCGCTGCTTGATCTCAAGCCGCACCCACAAGGGAGGTATTATAACGCAACACTAACTCTTTCATACTTTTATCCAATAAGAGTGCAGCGTTGCTCACATAACCCAACCTACTGGCGAAATTTAGACCACTCACACTGGAAGACGATAATTTAGTTTTCATAACCACGCCCCAGAAGCGACGTTGTTTCTGTAGTTGCGTGTCACAAAGTCGGTAGCCAAAGCATCAGTTCGCAATACACGAATCGGTGAAGACACGTAGCTTATTGGTTTAGGTTATCTCGTTTCAGAAATGAAATTATTTATGTGTAAATGCTCACGCTGTATTTAATCAAATGAATCCAAAAATTAACTGTATTGCTGACTGAGATCAAAACTTTTACGGAGGGGGAACATGAAGAAAGTAGCATACTGACACAGTGGAGGAGAGAGGAGAGAAAAAAGAATAAACAAGTTAAAGAGAATCTGGCAAATATGTGTGGAAGTAAGGAATGGGACAAAGCAGGCATAGCATTGTCTATATTTAGAGAGCCAGAGGTGAACGCCCAGCTTTGCGGCTGCCAGGCAGCCAAAATGCATTATAGGGCCACATAGGACTGTATTTACACACTGAGATCAACAAATGTGTAATTAAATATCTCAAACAATCATCTGAACTCTGTCTTCCATTTATTCAGTATATATGCAGAATCTTTAACTTCTTTGTGCTTTCACCCCCCCCCCTCCTCTCTCTCTCTCTCTCTCTCCCCCTCTCTCTATAGCTCTTGCTTATTTTGATAGACTACTGATTTGGCTCTTGGTTTCTGAAAAATGCAGCCTTGGAACACACAACGATTGACTCCTTTCTGTCTCAGAAACACTGTATAACATTTACCCGTAAAAACACGCTTTACAAAGCAAGTGACCTTAACCAACAAATATTTACTGTCCTATTTATTTACATGTGTAATACACACACTACATTCCAAACACTGTCTTCTCTTTCTGTCGCTGATTTTTTCGCTTTTTTGTTCGTCTCCCTCATTCCCTCAGATAAATATAGCTTAACAGTCCATTAGACTTATGAAGAAGACATTTTGTTCTGGGGGTGCAGTTTCTCATACTAACTCTGAGTCTTTCCCCTCTTCAAAGCCCACTTCAGAAGACTGTGGTAATTATATTTGTCAGAAACCTCCCATTAACCACATATAAGAACACACACGTGGCACGCAAACACACACACACACACACACGCACGCGCGCGTTTGCAATAAACACACACACACACACACACACACACACACACAGAGAGAGAGCAGTGCTGAACTGGAACCTGGAGATACAAATGCATGTGAGCTGTGTTTTTCTGGCTACAGTTCTCAAAAGCCTGTCAATCACCTCTCTCTATTTTTCCTGTTTTACACTCTCCACAAAAGCCTCCTGGGTGATGTGTAGGGCACAGTCTGTCCCAGTCCAGGGCCCGTCAACTACATGACATTTGAGTTCTCAGCTATTTCTCTCCCTTCAGTCTCAGATAGTGGGCATAAAATAGTAGAGACAACCTT
The DNA here is from genome assembly GCF_902362185.1 of Chanos chanos. NCBI lineage: Eukaryota > Metazoa > Chordata > Actinopteri > Gonorynchiformes > Chanidae > Chanos > Chanos chanos. The sequence continues at coordinate 32,674,628 of NC_044502.1, forward strand.
TAAGGTCCGAGCAAATTTGTTCTATCTAAATCTAATTCAGTAGATCAGAGAGAATCAAAGCAGTCTTAACTTCACAAAAGTTCTTAATGAAATCAGTTTGGTGGTCTTTTGTGGGTGTATTAAAGTTGTCATTAATGTTCTGCGAAGCTGTGCTGAATTTTACAGCAGATCTGAAAATGTATACGAACATTTGTCTCTTGCCCCAAGAATCTTATGTGACTTCTTTCTTTATATCCTATTCTGCTACATTTATAATAACTCTAAATGGACTGGGTGTGTTACGCACACCAGACAAGCAGTACTTTTCAATAAAGAGACCTCATCATAACTTGGCTCAAGTCAATTAAGGATAGTTGCCAAGAGAGCAAGGTCAAAAAGGAAAGGAAAGAGTGAACAGTATTAGGACAAGACTGGTTATTCAACTAAACATATGTATATTTGTCCAAGGTATGTTTCACCATAAATCTATTTTTAACAACTGGCAGATTTTTCCTTGCTGTTGACGTTGGTAGTTAAAGAGACATATGAATTCTGGCAACTCGAGATTTTCCAAGGGTATATTTGGTATAGCAGGGTAGATGTCAAACTGATGTGTCTTTCTGAGCTTTGTGATTGGTTCTGTAGGCTGGTTTTGAGTCATGCTGCACTGGGTTTAAATGAGATAATGACCAGGTGTTGGCCAGAGCACATGCCAGCTATTGAGGCCGTCACCAAGTGACACTGCCCCACACCAGCTCTGTGAGGGCCAATTGTCTGACTGAAACAGATACAAACTAAAGCATGAGAAACTACACAGAGTGAACGGAGCAGACAGAGGGAGAAAGAGAGAGAGAGAGAGAAGAGAAAGGAGACGTGGGAATATGGAGAGAAAAATAGAGGAAGCTGCTATAAGAAGAGTAAAAAGAATGACTAAAGTGGAAAAAATAGCTCACTCAGTGTGGGAAAGTTATGGTAAAGATCAGTGTGTCTAAGGTTTAGTGTTACTGGTAAGAAACAGAAGCTCTGACAGTGTAATGGTCTGAGACAAGGGGACGAAGTAAACCAAGTGCCCTAATACATGGGCAATAGAAAGAGATATTAATATTCTTTAACTAAGCTGAGTAAATTTGCTTAGTTAATATTCTGTGCGTATTGGTACAGATTCAGTGGATTGATGCACTACATTTAATATCCGCCATCCGTAGTCTCAGACAGGACATATTTCAATTACCAGCTTGGTCAACAGAGAGAGAGAGAGAGAGACAGAGAGAGGGAAGGGGGGGTAGCAAGAGAGGAACGAAGGGAAGTAGAGGGAGGGGAGTACAGTCAGTCCTGCTGATGCAATCCTGCCACCCGACATAGAAACTGTCCAGCTGGGAAAGAGAGAGAGAAGAGAGACAGACAGAGAGAGAGAGAGAGAGAGAGAGAGAGAGAGGGAGAGAGGCAGAAGTGAGACAGGCAAAGGAGTAAGAAAATGAGTCGGAGGAAGACTTCTCTGACAAAGTTTACGCCAAGACTCTTTAACTCTAGACCAAACACTTCTAAAAACTACACTCACACACAGTTATTCAGTTAAATGACTGGCCCATACACACACTCAAAACACCAGGGAATAGGTGTTCCCACTGTTTTCTGTTTTGCTGAGTCAGAGTACTAATTATAGTGCTGAGAGTGTTGCAGTGATTATAGTGATATACTGATTATACTGATTGTAGTACTGAGAGCAGAATCATGTCTACCACAAATGTACATCCACATAGTAAAGGGTTTGTCCATGCACTGACCAGAACCATCAGCTATCATACACAATGAGAGGTGCCTGTGAGAATAAGTATTCCCAATTGGTACCTGCGTCTTTCTTTAACTGCAATGGAAGAGTTGTTTTTCAAACAAACTCCGTAACTCATGCACGCGCACACACACACACACACACACACACACACACACACACACATCTATAAAACTCATACATATGTTACCCAGATGCGTTTGTGAGTGTGTGTATGTGAGTGTGTGTTTGTGTGTTTGTGTGGGTGCCTGAATTTGAATGTATATCACTTAAATTCTCTCTTCTCTTTCTTTGTTTGCTTTCCTCACTTCCTCTATAGCCCATACATGTTACCTCAGTTACACAGTTCTAATGTAGTCCATTAAACCCGTACAGAGGGATGAAAGGATCTAAAACTGAGTGTGTGTGTGTGTATGCGTGTGTGTTTGTGTGGGTGTAAGTGTGGGTCTGTGTACGTGGGTTCATGTACAAAAAAGCTAAGTGAAGAGTGTGTCTGTCCTTCCTTTAACAGGAATTCACTGTTATATCTGATAACATGAGATAACACTGTTTACTGTGGTCTCATATGCTGGCTCATCTCTCGTAGCACACTGGACTAAGTGGAATGAAGTAATACTAATTATTAACGCAGAGATCTGCAGTCAGCCTTGGAATCAGCGTAATTAAAGACAGATAGAGAAAGTTTGGAGAGGCAGTGCTGCAGGAGCCCACTTCACAGTCTGCTCACGTCAGGGACAAATGTGGAAATAGAACCTCATGGAGTATTAATCCAGACATACAAAACACAAACACTAATACTCATAACAGATGTGGCAAGAAACAGGCACGCGTGCATCTGCACGCACACAAACACACACATTCACACACACGCACACACAAACACACACACACAAACACACACACACACACACACACACACACACAGAGTAAAATATTATGATTATTGATGTCCAGTAGATCCCCATGCTCACTTCCTGCCTCATGGTCCAGACTGACAAGTCTCATCTGTTTATATTCTTGGTGGAGACATAAACCTCTAACTCAAACCGACTCTCTCTCTCTTTTTTTTTAAATCTCTCTCTCTTCTTTTCTTTCGTTCTTCCTTTTTAGCTGTGCTGTATCCTCATAGAAAGATCATAGATTTTTCAAATGTCATTTTTATATGAACTTTCCTATTACAGTTATTAAATCCTAAGACATGCTACCTCTCTGAACCAGCTGAGACCTGTGATTCTAACAGTAATAATCCACTCTTTTTTTTTTTTTTTTTTACTGCTCATATAATGCAGCAGGGTCACAGTAACAAACTGGGCTCAAAGACGAAACAAAGCAGAACATTTACCTTTACAGTTGCTCAAGTACAAGAATAAATGATTAGTTCAAACTAAAACTCTAAAAACATAAAACTCTTGAGAAAAAATACGGACTGAGTAAGTGTAGTCTGTTTCTTTACTTCACTAGACACACACACACACACACACACACACACACACACACACACACACACACACACACACACTTACACACACCCATGAATGCTGTAAGTTGCCAGAAATAGTTCCAGACAATCTTGCTATCGCAGGGCTGATTATGTCATTTCACAAACAAACCGCCACACTACAGTCAAAACTCAAATGCGGCTATGCAGACATAAGAAACAGCATTTTACCCAATGCACGACGATGTTTCACCACATCAAACCATAAAACATTATAGGCTGTGCAACAGTTCCCAAATTCAGAAGCATAGACTCTCTCAACTCCTATTTAGCCTGAGGAAGCATAGCCTGAAACTAGCTGGACCATCTGATTTTTTACATCCCAATACCGGTACTTTAAATAAAAGACATGGTCGCCCCCTAATGGTCAAAATAAATATGTACATCCAAGTTAGTTTTCAGTTGTTGTGACTTCTCTCTTTTTCTAATTGTCATGACTTCCCTTCATGTTTACTGAGCGTCGGATGTGTTTTGACGCTTAGGTAAAGGACAGAAAGCCTTTTTTTTAAGCACACTCAACTCCCACTGAGACTCTCTGTGTCCGTTTACAGTGATGTAGTGTAACATTTCAGTAATTCTCCCAGATTTTTATGGTAATGAAACGTCTGTCATTATTTTATACTCAAAAAATAGACAGACAGGACTTTTCTGTCCACATGTAACTCACACTAATGGTGTTTGTAAAAACTAAAAGAACTTCAGGATAACACTTCATTATCGTTTTATTAGTACTTTACGCACGTTAAGTTGATATCTTTGTGATCAAAACTAACACATGGCTTATCATAAGGCTTTTGCGACTGTGGTTTGTTTGTTTTGAATGCTATGACACAGTTTTGTTAGTCTTGTGGAAGGCTGGAGTTTGACATTATCTATACGATGTCAAAGATAAAGAAGTGTATCCTGGTGTTGAGGAGATAGAGACTAATGTGGGTCAGTGGTAATATCAAGTTCTTCTCAAGTTCTGGTGAAGTTATAATGATATGCTTACATTCCTATAAGCGAAGACTCACTATGTCTCTGTCCAGCTTCACAGTTCAAAAATATTTTTATTATTCACATAATGACTCAGGGTTACATCTGACCTTTTTACTGTCCTGTTGGGATTCTAATCTTCACAGAACTAAAACCAGTTTAACAAGTTTCACATAAATTAGACAATGAAAACTGAAAATGTAAATGAAAAGAGTGATTATGATCTAGATGCATCTGAGAGTAATGGTATCATGCTGGTTAACCATGTAACCAGCTATGAATGTAGTGGTATCACTTAACACACATCCCGCCACGCGCAGCCCCTGCACACACACACACACACACACACACACACACACACACACACACACACACACATAAACACACACACACACACACATGCACACACAGGCAAACACCGAATTACACGCACACACACACATGCATGCACCCTTAACAAAAACCAATAACTTCCTGTCCAGCCCTTCATTCTCTAACCTAATTATTTTGAACCACATGGGAAGTTGAAGCACAGCCTACTCCCCTGTCTATGTTCCTCTCTCTCTCTCTCTCTCTCTCTTTCACTCTCTCTCTCCCACACACTCTCTCTTTCTCTCTCTCTCTCTCTCACACACACTGTCTCTCTCTCTCTCTCTCTCTCTCTTTCTCTCTCACACACACTCTCTCTCTCTCTCTCTCTCTCTCTCACACACGCTGTCTCGACACCTCCGCACTCTTTCCCGTACCTTACGATTCCCGGCCATCTTGCGTAGGAAGCTGATTGTACGTCCCAGTGAGCTTCCAGCAATCTTATCCTCGCGGCCCACCCTCAGTTCCCTCTCTCCCTCCGTCCTTCTCTCCTCTCCTCTCCCCCACAGTCCTGCTCCCCGCTCGCTGTCCGCATCCACGCTGACACACACAGAACACCGCCCGTCAGCACACAGCTCAAAACGTACTCGCACAAACACAAACTCAAACACACGCACACGTCAAGCCTTCACAAAGAAGAGTTAAACAGAGCACGTGGCGGAGTTCACAGCTGTTTGCTCACGATATCAGTTATAATGGTCATGAACGCAGCGTTCAAATCAGAGTAGGTCTACTCACCTCTGTGTGGATCCTCCTAGCTCAGCATGAAGAGAGGAATCTGTGCGGATGAAAAAGACAAAAAAAAATGTCAAACTTTCTTCAAGAAACAGTCGTGTACCGTCTATCTTTCTATCCACTTTTGTTTTTTGCTCTCTTTTTTTTTTTGTCTGCAAGTCATCACCTAATGAGTGTCAACTCCTTGGTAAGTTAGAGTCTACGGTCCGAGAAGTGGCGGACACCCATGTCAATGATTTGGTTGACTGTTGAATCACAAATAAATGCTATATGGCGTAAAAAGAAAAGGAGACTTTGGGAAGCCGCTGGTAGAGCTCATTGGAAAAGAGAAAGAGAACAAATGGAGGAGAAGTGGAATGAGAGGAAAAAATGGCACTAGTGCATGAGCTCTGCTTTTGTGCACTAACGACAGACACAGCCACAGCAGAACAAACACAGGAAGACCGCTTCCGCATAACTGCACAGACCAAGAAACACACACACACAGACACACACACAAACACACACACATACACACACACTCACATCCTAAGACATTCAACATTCACTGGACAAGACATACACAAAACGACGTCATTTCTCAGACAGATAGACCGCACACTACTTAGATGCTGACAAAAACTGACAAAAGAAAATGTAAAAAATAAAATGTAAAAAATATATAGAGATACATTCTAACTTTTACTGTGCATCTCTCTCAGTGAAGTAGGAACCTTACTGGAAGCAGTTCTAAGAAATTCTGACACAAACACACCCTAATCATATCAGTTTTGGCAAACTCAGCGGAGAGTGTTACTGATAACCTGATGAGAGCCATAAGAAACCATCCTACTTTTGACATGATATATAAATTAACAAGACAGACAGCCGTGTGAGCATGGAACAGAAATACAGAAATACAGAAAGAGAGAGAGAGAGAGAGAGAGAGAGAGAGAGACACAGACGCAGAGAGAGGCATGGAGAAAGACAGGGAGAAAGTCAAGGAGAATAAGGCGTTTATAAGCGATGATGACTCATTTTGTCCTGCTGTGCGTGTTTGTTTAATGTGGCTACTTTACTTTGGATGTAAGGGTGTAGGTACTTGTTGGTACCGGTCGGCTGGCACTGGTTTGGCGTGACACACAGAGATGGAGCTGAGGCACTGCAGCCCTGCAGGTGAGACGTCTGTTCCTGAAACACACAAACAGCATGCGCACACACCGTCAGTCACACACTCACACACCTCTCCATCTCTTTTGTTCTTTCTTTCTGTCTTTCTTTGTTTTCTTTGTACGAGAGATCTTGAGCTATTTTAGACAACATTCTTAACAAGAAGAACAAAAGAAAAAAAAAAAGGATGTTCGGCATATTCTGGAATAAGTGGAGAGGAATAATTTATTTATGTTAAACGTGTTGGATCACACGCATTCCATTTTTCCGAACAGGACGTGAATTGCCTTCAGCTGAGAGTGACTAGGACTGAAGCTGTCTGTCTGTAACCGCTCCGAAACCTGAGTGACAACAAAATTCCCCCATCAAACATCTGAAATAAGTCTCACCTCAAGTGAGCAGAAATTCTCGTCTTCCGTGAGTGACAGGAGAGACTCAAACGCTTGAGCGCAGTGAGTAATAGGGGCTCGTCGCGGGTCCCGCCCACCTTTTAAACCTTGTTCCACCAAAGCCCCAAACAGCAATCTCTCCATCTCTTCGTCATGCTTCAGACCTTCCAGACTTACACTGAAAGACAAAAGGGAAAGGGAGAAAAAAAAAAGAGCGTAATTCTCCTTCCGTCAACAAGCATTTTCTTTGCTAAATGTCCACGTTTCTTTTTTGAAATACAAACCTCAGATATGTAGTAATATATTTTAATGTCTCCTGTAAGCGGTTCCAGCATTTTTAATGAGCCCTGCCAACAATACTCACACAGACTAACTGAGGATTTTCACGCCTCACCAAATATCTCACTGAAACTATTCCACCAACAATAATTGCTGTGGCAATCAGTAGAGCAGTGAACACAACAGATACCACTACATAGGCAAACGCAAACATTAATGCCAAAATAACGACAACCAAAAGCACTGCTACACCTACAGCAACTCTCCAAAGAACATTTGACATTTTGTTATATGCTCTATTTCTAGAGATCCTTAGCCTAAACCAACGACTTACGGCTGAAGAGGTTATCAATGAATGTGAGGGATGCTGATATGATAAATTAGGGACGTGTTTCTCCTGTCTCTGTGATTTAACAGAAGGACATTGTTGGTAGTTTAGAGGTTTTGTTCATTGAGATAGCAACACAAAGCCTGGTAAAAGCCTCACTCTGACAATAAAGCTCAATATGAGAGAAAAACAATGGAGAGAGGCAGGCAGAGTGGCTCCTGTTACAGTGCACAAAAGAAACTCTCTCTCTCTCTGTCTTTCTCTCTCTCTCTCTGTCTCTCTCTCTCTGTCTGTCTCTCTCTCTCTGTCTCTCTCTCTCAGACACTCCTCCACTTCTCCTCACTAACACTCACACACAGAGACTCATCGTCCTCTCTGTCTCTCTCTCTCTCTCTGTCTCTCTCTCTCTCTGTCTCTCTCTCTCTCAGACACTCCTCCACTTCTCCTCACTAACACTCACACATAGAGACTCATCGTCCTCTCTGTCTCTCTCTCTCTCTCTCTGCCTCTCTGTCTCTCTCTCTCTCTGTCTCTTAAACCCTTGTTGCGTATCTCTACACGCATCTCTGTATATATATGTATATATGAACTAGGTGAGTTTATTAGTCACTTTTTCCATATACTAGACAATATGATTAATACATTGGGCATTACAACAGAGGAATAAACAGAAATGCAAATAGCGATGTTCACAATAACATTGTCCATAGTTTCAAAGAGCTGTCATATAGTAAGGACATTAGTGAAGTCAGGACTGGTGCTTTAGGTGCATAATAAAAACAGCTATACAAGTCCTTAGCGACTGCACTCTGATTCTCAGAAATGTGTTTTGTTAGCATCACAGAAAGCATTTACTGTAAAGGGAGTGCTTTCTAAACACACCGAAATCAGTTCTTGGGACTTCTTCTGCTTCAGCAGCATGTGAATGAAGCATTAAGTATGAGAGAGGGGAACTAAATCAGGAAGTGAGGAGAGCACATACACAGAGTGAAAGAGAGAGAGAGAGAGAGAGAGAGAGAGAGAGAGAGAGAGAGAAAGAACCAAAATGAACAGACAAAAAACAGACAGTAAAAGTGGTGAGCAGCTAAAACAGCAATGATAAGAGCTAAGCTGCAGCCTGGAAGCCAAACGATAAAGGACAGAGGGGAGAGAGAGAGAGGGAGAGAGGGAGAGAGAGAGGGAGAGAGAGAGAAAGGGCATGAGAGAAAGAGAGAGAGAGAAAACACGAGAGAGAGCATGAAAGAGAGCGAGAGAGAGAGAGCATGAGAGAGTACAAAAAATCCCCATGGAAAATTTGCAGCTGCCTGCGATTTAACAAATGTCCCCATTAGACTGCGAGTTGAAATTAGTTTAAAAGCTCTCTGTGCGTAACATTCTTTCTCATGCCTGTTTCAAAATGTTAAAAAAAAGTTCAAAAGGCCAACAAACACAAAGAGGAAGCTACCCATTGGCAGCTAGCCATATGTGGAGAATTAATTTCCAGTCACCCTGAATAGGAAAAAAATATACTTTTATACTATCGTTAGCTACTAGAGCTTATTAAACGGTTTTAACCTTCACATTAACCTTTGCTCAAAAATAAACTGTAAAATATATAGTACAATTTCTATATTTGTGATATATTACACGCACAATGTACCCATCAACTTTATAGTTAACCAACCAGTTAACTTAATATGAACATTGGGATCAATTTCACTAAAAAGACAACAATTTACTGCAAAAATAAAGTGAGGTTCTTGTGTGAACTATCTTCACATTATTTTTTTATACAAAAAAAAATCACGTGAAGACAGAAAATGATTTTGTCTAAATTTGAAATACAAAACAAAACTGAAATAAAAAACATGAATTCAACGTGCGCTGTCATCTAGCACCGGGTCAAAAGAAGCAGAAGGACACTTCCTTTCACTTCCTTCGCTCAAAATAAATAAATAAAAATAAACTGCTCAGTTAACACATTCACGAGAGCGACTTCACAAAGGCGCTCGGTTTTAAAGCCGCTGTTTCTCAGACACTCTGCGGGCACCATGCTACCTGCGCAGGTCCAGCTGCTGTGCGTCTCCCACCATTATCGCTCCAGGCTGCCAGCTGTGTCTACGGAGGGGATCCGTTTGGCTGGGGTGACCGGCGTATCCAGCAGGGGGCGGCCTCACGCTGGCCCTCCCTGAACGGGGAGGGGGTGAATGACAGGGAGAGCAGGGCGGCGGCCCGGGGCAGTGTTCCCATCTGGCCTGGGGCATGGGGGAGTTTGGGATACGAGATGAGCTTGGAGGTGTGGTGATCATCTGGGTGAGAAAAAAAGGGACACGTGTAAATTAAACTTTACATAAGAAACCAGCTGCAAGATGTTACTTTGAACTGCCAGGAGGATACTATCTAATGCACAAACTAACAGCCTAAGTGACTCACAACATAAACTGTGCTTATACAAACAAATGTAGTTTCCACACAGACGCCAAAGTGCTGGTATATGGCAAATGCCTAAACATCATAAAATAGTGTCATTTCTGCATGCAATATCACTTGCAGTAAAGCCTTAATGCTGTTCAAGAGACACCATTGGTATGTATATGTGTGTGTGTTGTTACTGAGACTTTTCAAGACACTGTGAAATACAGAATTCTCACACTCCATAAAACATAGGAGCATGTTTTAGCTCAGGTCACATTGTGAGGGGAGGTAATTCTGCCCTCTAGTGACCCATTCATCTCAAGGCGGTACCACAGTCAAGTTCCTTATACGTAACTACACTGACTCATATGTTGCTGTGAAAATAAATGCTTAATGAGGACACAGTAAAAAGTGTCTTTTCCTCTACTAAGTTATCATGTGTCATTTCATTTGTGCATTCTTCATGCCCTCATGCTCTGTGTATTTCTGTGGGTGATGAGCGCCGGGAAGACAGCTCAGATAACCCTGATACAGCCTCCAGCTCTGAGTGGCACTGATCCACACATGTTTTCTATCACAAGAGGGAGTTCACCCTGCCTCTCTAGGCAACTTAAGTGTGTGTGTGTGTGTGTGTGTGTGTGTGCGTGCGTGTGCAGGTGTGTGGGCGCGCGCACAAAAGAAAAACAACAACAACAACAACTCAGAAATGCGATACTGAAGTATGCACTTGTCTGGAGAATACCCAGAGGGATCATTTGTTTCGATGTAATTAATGAGGTGAGCACTTCTATCTGCTGTGAAGTATAGTTTAGGATGTCACTCTAAAAAGCCACATTAACCATATGGCACACGCGTCTCTGAGTACTCATTCAACTGTGCATGCAAATAGCTTACTGTATAGGTAAAGCGTCTCAGAACTCTTCCTGCCATATGAAATTGAGTAAGTCTTATAATAATGGGACGTTTGCAAAATTAAGGGCAAATGACTCGCGTTTAATTACACGGCAGAAATCACAGGTGCTGAATTACATGACGCACAGCATTAGAAGAACACGAGCATGTCAAACACATGGAATTATGATCCAGGTTATAAGAACAAGAATGCTGAGGCATTTATTTAACGTCCTCCCTTCCTCCCTCGCATTTTTGCTTCTTGACAACATTTAACCAAATCTAGTCCTAATGGAATGCAAACACCACACGATGACAAGTGCATGAGAAGTCTGATGTGTCACACACAGTATCGACGGTTATTGTACAGTCTGTAAAGTTGCCGTCTCTGTTACTTTACAGCAATGTGAATAAGAAGTAATTTATTACGCTGTATTATTGGTAAGAATGTCACGTTTCACAAAGGTACCGCAGTGCACAGATGAATGTTTAACTACGGGAACGACACTCTTGTTAAAATCGTACTTTCTTAACTTTTCTCAAAGTATTTGAAACACTGCCAGTCGTACTAAACGTTGCAGGGTATTATCAGATTGAACTATAGGAAAATCTAACACCCAAGAGTGCAAATACACTTAGCATCTCTAAGATCCCATTAGGCATTAGCCAAACTACTCGTTGCGACTTGAGCAGTTAACCGATCCAACAGACCTGCCTGTCGCCTGTCTCTTTGACCTCTTCATTGTTAAATTGCCCTCAAGAAACAGCCACAGTTCGTTTTGTTGGCGCAACATCATTCTGAGAAATAAAATGACTGTTTCTGATGAAACCAGTATTTTAATGTCATCCTTCAGCAGTAATATTTCCTGTTCGTACAGGCTCAGTGGACATTCGAGTTGTCCGGTGTCCGAAGCTTTTTAGTTCATTATGCTGAGCAAATTCAAGCACGAGGACTGACCGACTAAACGGACGTAGGTTACAGTTATATCGAAGTAAAAGATAAAATGTCCCTTTTTGGACAGTATACCTTTGTATGATTCAAAACACGGGAAATGACTTACTCACCTGTTATTGTATCCGTGCACCTGTTGCTATGTTTGGCTTTGTGTGCCTTAGGTAGCCGAACCAAAGAAGGATGTCTTTTCCGAAACGCTCTGCAGTCAAACTGCGCGTATATTCTGTGACTTTCTTTAGGGGGTCATTTGTTTACTTATAAAAACGCTGGAAAATACTCTCTGGAAAATACTCCTCACAAGTACCTGCCGAAACTGTTAAACGTGTGAGCTGTCATTTGATCCCCTGACGGAAACCAGTTTTACATTTTGAAAGGCTCTCCCTGAATTTGTCGCCACTCCCACACCGAATCACTTCGCTCAGGTCCTAGTTCAACCATGTATATATCCTCTTACATAGTTTCGCTACACTGTTTCTGATCCGCTTTCAGTGGTCTGTTTGTGTGTGTGGCACCGTGCGCATATGCGTTCGTGCATACTCACAGGAAATTTAAAAAAAAACAAAAAAACAAAAAAAAAACAATAACCAGTTATCATTAGCAGTGAAAAGTCTTCCTTGGTTCACACAGGCACATAGACAGTCAGACTTTAGCTTACGTTCGTCCGGCTAAAGTGATAGTGATAACGCTTTCACGCTTGAAACACTGTTGAGAATTCGTCTATAGCAACAGCACCCGCTTTGCGCAACCGTTTCCAAAGGCCAATGCGCTGAGGTTGATGAGAGTGGGGAAGGCATCGAGCATGGGCAGTTTTAGGAATTCAGAATGTGAGAGCCTCTTTATTTCGTCTCCCTCTCTCCCTTCAAGAATGCGGACTCCTTCGCTACACTCCCTTGCCCTCCCATTCCTCTGCACGATATCACACCTCGTTTTTCTCTCTCAACTGGCTTTTCTCAGTTGTGGCTATCTAAACAACCTTAGTCCCCAGCCTCTGTGAAAAACCAGAAATAAAAAGTACGTTTTCGTAAGCTTTGTGTTTTTCTCTGACTACAAAACAGGCAGTCAAGTTATCCAGTAACTTGTCTCCGGTATCTTCCAAATCTTATGGCGTTTGTCAGTAAGAACTGTATTAGTTCATTTGTTGAATTCCAGAGACAGAAATCCACAGGTAAATTACTTAATTACTTAATACAAATGCACCATTGACAGCTATAAAACGGATTTACCATAGTTTTTAAATGAGGGGCTATGTTATTAGGTGTGTGCGTTCTTTTCAGACAAATCTAGAAATGTTTGCCACAGCCATGCTGAACGGGGCATTTGACGACCTAAAACTGAAAATATCAAATGTCTCAAACTGCTTCGAGTTGTCTCTTGTATGATATGAAGCACTTTAAGTGTGCACACTCATCATAAGAATGTCAACATTGTTCTTTAACCTGACAATTACTTCACAAGTTCTTAGTTACAGTATAACTTGAAGGTAAACTTCACATTGCCCTGAGGGGCCAGCTGGTGAGTTTTGTCCTGAGGTTCTCTGTTGGGGCTGAGTTTCAGGAACTGCTACTGAGTCTGCGACGGATCAGGGAGGCTGGCTTGGTGTCTGTATCCTCTTGATCACTTTCACAGCTTCTCTAAACGGACGAAACCAAAAGAAAAATATAAATTAACAACAATATCAGAGCCCATCTATGCAACGACTTGAGCCTACCCTCCTCTCCCTGTCCTTACCAGATCCCGGTCCTCTTTAGCACTTGTTTTGCACAGTAACTGCAAACGGCATAGTCTGTTGCATGCCCATACCATGTTATAGGACATCTGTTGAAGAAGGAGTCAGAATTTATGTTTGTTAACCTTTTAGAGCACTTCAAGTCTCTTTATGAGTGCAAATATAACATGTACTTCATTGACTTCTAGCTCTATGTTTGTTGTTCTCATAAAAGAAAATTTCAAATGAAACTGCAATACATGATTTGTCCAATAGGTGGCTCACTAGACTCCAAGCCTTAAGAGTCTCTGACATCACTCACATGTGCATAGATGCGTGCACGCATACACTACCATGCATGCGCATACACGCACATACACATACACGCATGGTCTCACCTTCCACTTCCTCCTAGCATTAAACTTTCTGAAATTCTTCATGTTGATAGAGGAGCGACTCCTGTTGGCAGCCTGTTTTCGGGTGAGAGGCTGAACAGTGCAAGAGAGGTTCCTCAGTATTATTACCTGCATGGTTATGAACTTATAATAACATTTTCATTCACTTTGATCATATTTCTCACCTTAATCCAAGGGTGTAACAAACATTCCTCCGCTGTCATTCTCTCACTGTCGAGAAGGAATGTGTCATAATATTTATCGTTGGACCTCTCATTGCATTGTGATAAATATTTAAAGAGTCTGAAACACTGATATCAAATAAAAGATCTCTTGGCAAGAGAGAGAGAATCCAGTTTGTACAACCAACAAGAGAACATGGGAAGAAAAGCTACAGTTTAATGGAAAACCGCTCAGTTACCTTGGGTCTTTGACGAGCAGTTTCTCAATGAAATCTTTAGCCATAGCACTTGTTTGGTTGAAATAATGGTCTTCGAATTCATAGTTCATAGTCACAATGTTTCGTAGTGTCTCCTCATCTGAATCTCCTTGAAAAGGAGACATGCCACTTAATCTGGACAGAGGAGAACAGAGAGAATGAGCTCTCAGTAATAAACTATCAACCAGACCTGCTGTGAAATTCTTGACCCCCCCCCCCCCCCCCGTAATAAATATTCAGATACTTACAGAATATATGTAATAACACCAATACTCCTGGGACAGAGACAGAGACATGTTTAAACATGAAGCAGTCTATGATTATGGTAGCTTATATAATAATAAAGAACTGGAACAAAATGGGTCCCCGGGTACATCATAAGACATTTCGCTATAAGAAATATGTTCATAAAATATACAAAGTTATAAAAAAAAAAGAGGAACTGGCTCTCTATACTCATGTCACTGATATAACTGATGCTAGGGGAAGACCCTTGTCCCTCCCAAAATGGCTAAGTCAAAGACATAGGTCAGCTAATATAATGAGAAGATCACACATGGCATTCTGAAGATACACATCAAAGGACAAAACGCAATAATTCTCTGAGCAAGTTGTCACTTGATGATCGCTTATTCAAATACTTCATCTTGATATATTTTTACTATGTGCTTGATGATGAGAGAAGACATTATTATGTGAAATTCAGTCAGAAGTATCTAACATGCCGTACCACATGTCTGTAGCAACACTCAGTGGTTCATAGTTTACAACCTCAGGGGCTGAAAAAGAGAGAGAGGGAGAGGGAGAGAGAGAGAGAGAGAGAGAGAGAGAGAGAGAGAGGGAGAAAGTGAAAGAGAGAGAGGACAGAAGGAGAGAGAAAAAAACAAAAAACGACTGTGTTAGATGAACTAATGAGGCAGATTTGTGAGATCAAAAAACTCTGCAAGAAATTGCACATGGGGTGAAATAAAGATATTTTTCTACCAGTTTTATACTGCAATATCATATTTAGATTAATCCTTGTTGGCCTGTGGATAATAATGTTGTGGAGAGATGCAGCTCTCTGCACAGAGTCACTCTGCACTCTGTTCTCATGAACCAACTACCTTTTGTCAGTAGTGTTATATCCTGTCTTCAACCACAAGTCATTTACCATTGTCATGGCAACCACTTTGGCTAGTTTCAGTGGGGTCGGCATTCACATGAAACTTTATCTCTCTCTCTCTCTCTCTCTTTCTCTCTCTCTGTCTCACACACACACACACACACACAAAAACACACACACGACATACATATTTCCACTCACCAATATACTGAGGTGTACCACAGAGACTTCTGTACTGTTCTCCAGGTGTAAGTCGCTGAGCCAGGCCAAAATCAATGATTTTGATGTGTGGATGCTCAACATGCTTGTCTGACAACATGATGTTCTCGGGCTACACACAACACACATCCATCAGAGTTTAGAAGGGTGAACACAGTCGTGCTAGTTCATATTTTATGCCTGTGCATTTTTAGTCAAGAATAGTACAATGGTTTTTCTATGACATACATACCAGACAATACACTATAGCTGCATAATACATTATGACAAAAATGATTTACTACTGTGAATCTTTATTCTATCATAATTCATTTATTTGCTAATTATGGCTGAAAAACAAAATATTTTGAGCTATGCATACATTTGGAGGAAAGTGTGATTGCTCTCTGCATGTTAATTATACTGTGTGTTCCCTTCAGACACATTAAGCATTTGTAAAGAACTCATGGCCTGTTACAGAAACATCCCGTTTATTCCTTATATGACATTCTATGGTTTGAGGATTCTGGACAAGTAGGGTGAGAGGTCGAGGGTGAGTAAGGCTATAAGTCAGGAGTTAAACCATGTCATTAGTTCCACAGCACTGACACCGGCCTCAGTAAAAGAATTTGTGGTCTATGTAAAACTGTTCAGAGACAGCCTGAGCAATCAATATGTGGCATCACACACCTACACACACACACACACACCTACACACACACACACACACACACAACCATAGTCTCTCACCTTCAGGTCAAAGTGAGCAATGTGCTTGCTGTGCATGAAGCCCACTCCTTTCAAAATTTGCTTCATGAACTCAATGGCTTCATTCTCTGAGAGATTCTCTTTCTCCGCAATGAAGTCAAACAGCTCACCCCCACTGATACTGGGAATAACAGAGAGCATGTTTTGGGGAGGGGTGGGGAGTTAGACAGAGACACAGAGACAGCAGTTGATATAAACAGATAAGTAACAGGGCTGATCTGTGATTCTTTTTCAGAGCAAGGAATTACACATTACAAGTTACAGGATATGAGCCAGGAACGACATTCATGTGCACAGAAACAACCATCTATGGTTAAGACGGTTAAGACGCCTTTTTACAAAGCCATCACACACACACGCACAGACACACGCGTCCACGCGCACACACAAATACACCCACAAACATACACTCTCACACAAACACATTGTCCAGATCAACAAAGTCAAACAATCTTTATAAACCACACAGAGTGGAACTGAAAGAGAGCAACTCTGATTTTTTCACATTCTGTGATGCACCCCACACACACACACACACACACACACACACACACACACTAAAAGACAGAGGGATCATGCCTTTATAAATAGTCAGACTAGTTGTGATGGCATTATGGATGTGTCCCCTCCTCATCTAACAACAGATGTCCCTGAGTGGAACATTCAAGCCTAGACCACTCATATCCTGTTTACTGGAAACATCACCAGACGTGGGCACATTTCACACAGCTAGCTAATACCCCATTCTAATCAGTTCATCTAACACTGCAATGGAGAAAAGGGCTGTCCATGGCTAATCACAAATGCTAAAAATACATACATAGAGTAACAGTCTAGCTTAAGCCCAAAACCAAGGCCATACATGTCACATGGTGTTGACCATGGTGTTGTGTGTGTGACCAGACTGCTTGTTTTAACTCCCACAGTAATGTATCAGTCAGTGTTTAAGCTAAAGCCTGGAAATATGTCGTTGCCACAACTTCCAACACAAAAAAATGGAAGAAACAGCTTAAATCTCTCTCTCTCACTCGCTCTCTCTCTCTCTCTCTCACACACACACACATACACACAAACGCATACAAAATCTATGGCTTGATCTCTCTCTCAGATACACACATACACTCATACACTCACAGCTCCACGATGAGAACCACCTCAGCACGGCTTTCAAACACATCTCTCAAGGCCATGATGTTACAGTGCTGTAGACACTGGAGGATCTCCACTTCTCTCTCCACACTCTTCCTCTCCACTCCCAGTCGACTACTAACACTCCGCCGCAACTTCAGGAACTTCCCCGCCCAGCGGGCACCCGTCGCCCGCTCCCGCACCGCCCGAACCTGTCCGAAATGCCCACTGACACACAGACAAGGACAAACATACAACTATAGGAACGCAACACTAAAAATTCAGCACTGCAATTTACATAGCACAGGGATTTTAGACATTGATTGTCACCGTGTAGTGAAATCTTCAGTTCCGTGCATCTGATCGTTTAAAAAGTCGATATGTTGATACTGTATGATCTGGTAAGAATAAGTACAGTTTTCTTACCTGCCCAACTCCTCTCCAATCTCATAGAAGTCCTCAACATTCTGTAGTTTGATCAATGCCATTTTACCACTCTGTGTCTTTTCACTTTTTCTATTACTCTCCCTCTGAAGTTATTCCAGCATCCTTTACTACAAACAGAGGGACAAACAGAGAGAGAAAATCAGGCATGAGAAAAGAAGTACACAAGGTAAAAGGACAAAGAAAGACAGCTAGACAAACAGTTTCAGTTAGAGGAAAGGAAATGGAACACGTCATGAAGTGAATGGTCAACGTGGTTGACAAATTATGCAAAAAAAAAAAAAAAAATAGAAAAAGAAAACCGCTGTGAAATGTACATATAGTATGATGCTGGAAAAAAAACAAAACAGTAAGTGACAAAAACAACGCCCTGAAATGTAATGTGCTCATCAAAAAATAAAAATAGAAAACAAGAAAACAAACAGAAATTTTAACAGCCAAATACTATACCATTGCTGAAATCAAATATGTATTATATATTTTTTCCATTCCACGAGCATTAAAAGAAACTCCTTTGATTTATATCTATCTCTCAGAGGAATGGAATTCCCGTTGTCCGCTTCTCCTAACAGTTCAAATAAAGAGCGTGCTTGTTTTCACATGCACTCTACACATTTCTGTATCACGTCCAGATCACCACCATCTCTGAACACCCATCTTTGGAATGACGCGCACACACACGCACAGTCACACATCCACAAGCTAACATACGGCCAAAATTCACGTTGCACGTACACAGTGGCCGATCTAGTTTTACATTTCAAGTCATTTTTCCTAACGTAATCGTTAAGGGGATTTTATTTCAGAAATATTTGTTCCAGGGGGACAATGTTGGGTTAAAGGCACAATTCACTTGTCACAAAAGCAAAGGAAGACAATGATGGAGCTTCCTGTGATTCCATGGTACAGAATGATATCAGCAGGAACAGGTGTGTGATGTGTTTAGTCGCTCTCCCACTGCTCCCTATGTAGTTTCCCAGAGAAAAAGCAGAGAGTAGAAAAGTAAATATTTACACAGAGTGCATTGAAAGGAGGCATGCCTCCCCATTTATCAGTGAATATCCCAAAACCACTGTAGGAACAACACACCCACACACGTGCACACACACTCACAAATGTACGCACGCACGTGCATGTACACACATAGACATGGTAGCCCCTGAGTCTTGGTTAAACTCGAACACAGGAAAGACAAGCTCTACTGTTTCATCTCAGCCTAAAAATGAAGCATAAAACTAGGGAGCTTTATCTCTCTGCCATAGTTTATTTATTCATTATAATAACTATGAATCAACGATATTACCAACTTGCACAACAAAGCAAAACCTGGGGAAGAACAAACTTAATGAGTTAATAATAGAGTATTTTTTTGTTTGTTTTTGCCAAATGACAGAACAACTTAGCCATTCACCCCTAGCTCCATCTCTGGATGTGTTTGTATGTGTGCCTTTTGTTATCTGCATTTCGCTTTGGAATATCACACACTGCCAAACACACTGGAGACAAAAATACTTGTATTGGAAAATGTAATGTAGAATAACAGGCAATAGTTGAAGTGGTCACACAGACATTCTATATGAACTGTTCTGTGATATAACCACAGAGAGAAAAGCATTTGGTTGGCTTAGTGCAGATCAGTAAAACAGGTTTAGTAGTCTGGGTGTTGGAAAAAGCCATGGGAAGTTAGGATATTAAAGCATGGGGATGTTCTTTGCTTGAAAAAAAAAGCAGCTTCATCAGCAGTCTTATTAAAATAAGCTCTAAGAAAAATGGAAATATATAGAAAAAACTACTATCCTCAGAGACATATTGTCATCTTTTCTGTAAAAAGAAAAATGCATCAAAATGTTTCTAATCTATTAGCATGTCCGCTACCCTAAATTAGGAAGGGTCGAAAAGGCTTGAGGGAGAATAATTAATGTTAAATAGATTTTAAGAATGTTAAAGTGTGAGGTTGGTGAAAATTTGAGCTGAAATATAATAGAATGGTTAGAGTAATTATTTCAAGCAACAGTGAGCCAAATAGACAATTTAAAGCATATTTGCAATATACCAAAAGGAACCAGTATTGTTCTAGGGGTGTATTTTCAAGAGCTGAAATACTGCTAAATGTTTGAAATTCGACGAGCTCTGGATTGATGTAAAATCCCCAAATCAGGTCAGTTACATCCAGATGAGTTCAAAGAACAGAGCACAACATAGGGTTAAAGAAACTCTTCTGTGAAATTTGCTCAACACACGAAAACCTATTAAACAAATTAGATACAATCCTGTCTTCTGGACGTCACACACACGCTTTCGGATAGCGGACATTAATTTACCGGCGGTAGGCAGTGATGTAGCATAAAAATGAAATGTGGTGTGGTCCCCCTGTTTTCAGCCAAAGGAGGTAAATACTAAGCTATGCACCTTATAAAATGTTGGTCTTAGGCATCAACTTCATCAGTGTTTGATACATAGCCTAGGCTTCAATGTAAAGAGAACTAATGTTGGAAATAGCTAGCTAGCTCCAGTTAGGCTAAACATAACGGGCTCCGCATAGCCTATTAGCATGCTTGTTAACTGGGCATGATAGTTTCTCATTTAAACATTTGCGATTGACAGCGCTCGCAAACCAATCAATTGACCGGGAAGCCACCGTGGATTTCGGCCCGAAGACAGATTGGACCACAGCGCTCCTAGTTAGTGATGCAATGCGTTTTTGTGATGTTTTGTGACATTATAGTGAGACACTAGAGTAAGATATCTATCAACAGACATTTTTATACCGTCCGGAGGATAGGCTACATATTGTCATATCACACAGCCCTACATGGAACGTTATTAACCGGTATTTCATTTTGTTCTAACCGGTTCGGGAACGATCATTTTAAGGTGGTACGCAAAACCGGAAACGTTAAAAAAACTGAACTGAGAGAAATTCTGGTTTGAAGCCCTGATCCCATCCCTTAAGTTTTCTGGGCTACCTTGTGCTTTTAATTACTTTTTCCTCCAAATTTTTACAGGCACTCACATTTTACTGATTTTTTTTTTCTTTTCAAGAAGTTACTCTTGAGAGTTGAGATTTATTAAAAATGTATTTAAAATCCCTAATACAGTCAAAGTAGTCATTTCCTCAGATTTGTATTCCACTATTTTAATTAAATTAATTATTATTTAATGGATACCTTAAATGAAGTCATTCACAATAAAACATTTAGCTTTTCACAGTGTCCGGTGCCAAAACCCTGACATCATGAGTTATTCTAGTCAGTCTTAGATATGCTGCCAAAATGATGCCGCTAGTTTCAAGGACAATCAGACTAAACTGAGTATCCCGTCTAGCCACAGAGATTAGGCCTCAGGATATCATCAGAGAAAAGTCCCAACAATGACTTGGGCATTGGATGGATATGGAAGAGACTCGCCAGTGGAGTATAACATGTTGACCAGAGCTTGACCTAATGCATATGAATAGGAAGTATGAGCTAAACAACAATGGCTTGCGAGTGGAGAGTAAGAAGGGTAGAGAACTGCCTGAGGAGGATGTAGCATCACACCGAAAACAGATGATTTGGGGACGGAGACAGGGCTGGCTGGTATGCTAATCAGACACTACTGAAAATCCCGATTACTGAAACTCTTCAAGGTCTCTTTAGCCCTCACAGTGTACGATAATAAAACAATCCAGACTAGTGGGCGAATTAAGGGGCGCACCCTCTGAAGTTACATGGTGACCTAAATCAGACACTAGTGTAAAGTTACACCCCCAACCCCGGCAAAAAACAAAACAAAACAAAAAAACAAGTCAAGCTGAAGGACCAAGTATCACACTGAATGATCTTAACGATGAACATATCAGGACAGAAATCCTTTCCTCTCAGTTTTGGCTGTGGACTCTTAGTCGCCCAGTTCAGTCTGAGTTCCTGGTCTGAGAGTTTTTATCTCTTACTTTCCCAGCTCTTGGCTTGGAATTCACTGGAATGTTTACTACTGTAGCCTTCGGCACAAATTGTTCACAGATGTCCAAGTCGTTTTAGCAGGTTAGGCTGTGGCGAGACTGAAAACATACAGGGGAAACACCAATTTGAATGGCGGAGTCCCTGAGACGGGGAAACCCAAATTTTAATGCTTGATGGCTGCTGGTATTCAACATAGCATCAGAGCTGACTGATGGGAATGACCGTTCAATATGAAGCATAGCCTATTGCTGCTGAGACGAGATGTGGAGTGCTGCAGCTCTTTGGTTCATAACGTGAATTTCTGGAAACACCACTAAGTGTAAGACGCGATGGGTTTTGTTAAGTAGCACATATAAAGCGCTTAAGAGTTTTACTGACAGAGACATGGTGCCGCTGACAGACAAAAGTATCCGACAGTCACATTGATTATAATGATTCTACTACATCTGTATAACTGAGTGGATTTATACTGCAGTGGAGACAGGCTACAGCTTAGTAAATTCAGTCTCCGTATTGCATGAATCATCTCCATCACCGTCAACAGCGCGATAAACTTCTGAACCTCTGACAATTTCAAACGAACGTTTCACTCTGTGCGCATTATCTTGTAAAACGTTACAGATTTCCTGTAGAATCACGGACGTGAACTTACCTGGACGTTTTGGTAAAAATTTGTCATAGCACCACTCAATCAAGCAGCTGATCCTCTGAATGCGAAACAAGGCGGCTATGCGAAAACAGTTGATTTCCTGATGGTCCACCTGCGCTTTCCCTTTCTTTGCGCCTTTCCTGTTTGAGTTGAGTTGTAATTCTGGTTCAGCCACTTCGATGCCGGGAGCTACGCAGAACAGGGGAGGCACAATGATTTGCGTCGACTGGAGGAGGGTTCAAACTCTAAACCTCATAATTTAGGATCCCATTGCGTCCCATGAGAATAAACAGCGCACA
This sequence comes from Chanos chanos, assembly GCF_902362185.1. Taxonomy (NCBI): domain Eukaryota; kingdom Metazoa; phylum Chordata; class Actinopteri; order Gonorynchiformes; family Chanidae; genus Chanos; species Chanos chanos. The sequence continues at coordinate 32,697,429 of NC_044502.1, forward strand.
AGACCATGACAGCGGGAATCATATCGCTTAAATCCACCGCAGTGCATTTCAATACGTTCTGTAACAACAGATTTATATTTAGTGTACCATGCTGCATCTAAATAAGCGTTCAGATGCTCACAGGCACCTTAGCCTAGTCTGCAGCACCCCGCTACACCTCCTAACAACACGGCGTCATGGCGATATAACGAAGTTTCCTTATGAAGCACCACTTGTTTCACATCACAAACCGACTTCAAATATGACTTTTGGTCTTTCTTTACTTATTTGGGTTTTTATTTCTGACAAAACATTGTAGCAATGACCAACTGTTTAAAAAAACTTAATTGAGTCTCTATATGGATGGCTTTTAGATGATTAGGTAATACACAAATAAAGGCAGACGAGCAGGCATCCTCCTCTTTCCAAGAACATGTAGGTAAACAACAATTCCCCTGAGAGAAGCCTCAAAGAAACTTACCACAGACAGACAGTCTAGAGCATTTAGTCATTTCTCCACAGCTAAATATGAATTGATTTATGGGAAATAGTGATGAAAATGTAGCACCAGTTCTCACGACATTGAGCAATTAAAGACTGACTTTGCCACAGGAAATGTCCTTTTTTTTTTTTTTCTTTTTTTTTTTTTACAGCAAGAGCACATTGTCTCTTGTGGTTTCCCCTTAGTGCTTTGGTGTCTTTAAAAGAAAAAAAAAGGTTTTTTTTTTTTTTTACCATATGTGCTCCTTTACATGTCTCTGGTGTTCTGACCAATCCGATCCTTGTGATGACTGATGTTAGTTAGAACCCGAACTTTTCTTGCTCAGGATAAGATGCGAGAAACACGAATTAATAGTCTAGCAATCAGTTTAAAGTATCGCCCTAATACATTGATGACTTTCCATTTGTGAAAGTCAGTTTCAGCGAGGGAAAAAAACCAGACGAACAGACTAAAAGACTTCGGGGCTTTTCAGTGTTCGTCGAAGATCAAAATAACAAACGGTTTGTCTTTAAGATTTATTAATCATTATTTACATTCCCTAGTTTACAGATTCGAAAAAATAGAAGAATCCAGATCAGTACTTCGAAGGCCGAGTCCAGAGTGCCCTCTCGTGGTCTAAATGTAACAACCTCTAATGACGGACTAATGTACCTGTGAATAAATGGTTTTGAAGGATTAGCGCGCTCATGTAATAGTTCCATTTTTGATTACGAATGTCACAGTTAGGATAGCTATTCGGTTAATATTCGGGACTGCAAACCCGCAACATAATAGAAACATTACAGAGAGCATACGTTTGTATGTGTTTCATAGATGTTGGTAACTCCTCATATGAATATTATGTGTAATACCGTACACGTGCACTTACTAAACGTTTTAAAGTTTCCAGAATGCGGTTTAATGTCTGTATGATCCATCACAAGATTATACGTAAGCATTTATCATTTGTCACGCTGTTCATTACTCTGCACTAGAGACAATCTTTGTGATGCATTCTACACTGACTCCTACCACTAAAATTCCTCCTTTTTTATAACTGTGAAGTAAGATTGTTTGTCATACTACAGTTTAACTGTCCAGTCAAGTGTACCAAGTGTACCAAAAGTAACATATTCCTACCATATTTTTTTAAGTATAAATTAACCATGTAGCCAAATTTGTATTTATAGTGATTCTGGTTTTACAGTCCTTCAGGTTCCCTCATTCATGTCAGCACTCTACCCAAACCTCGCTCTCCCTTACATCTTTAGTAGAGCAGCTGTCAGTCAATTCCCACTAGTAGGTATGTGATGGAGTACATTTTATCCAAGTTAAAGAACTTGAATGTGGAATCTTAAATTTGGTTCCAAAATTTGTTTTGCTGTTGTTAGTGAAACAAGGATGAAGTTCTTGTGTTGTGCATTAATGTTAAATGGTTGACAATTTACTCAAAAGACAGACAGAAGGGGACAGTTAATTGCCAAGATCTAGAATGTGGGATTGCCATTTAATGATCCCCGTCCAGTTAGACTGTTCTTGTGTGTAGATCCAGGGTACATGATAACAATTATTGGGTGGATTATGTGGTCATATAGTTCATTTACCTTATTCATTGTGACTCACAAGGTAAAGTTCATGTTTTGTAAAATTGGCCCTATGCAGTATATTGGATTGGATCAGGATCAGCTGTAATTTACTGCTGCATGACATGTTGAAAGTGTTACTTCAAATGCTTTGCCATGGTGGATTGTTGGTATTGAGGTTTAGGTCAGGTAGCCATTTGCTAGCTGGTATGGTATTATGTGTATTTGAAGTAGATGATAGTTTGCATATTTTGCAAGACAAATTCTCGCTTTCAAGAAGTAGTAGCATGTGAAATAGTAATATGTGGTCTAGGTGAGGGTGACGTAATCCCACAGAATGATTCATGACTGTTTTAAACTGATGGTATTGAAACATGCTTTTGCTAGGAAGGTGCTTCTTTTTCTTGTAACTCATCAAAAGTCATGAAAGAGCCATCTTTGAAGACACATGCCAAATGGCTGATTCTGTGTTGTTTCCAGAGAGAGGGTGAGATGGGACTATGTAATTTAACTGGTTTGTGCCAGAACGTGAAGGTCTCACACTGGGAGTTTGGAGTCCAATGGGTGTTCTGTATCCATTCAAATTGAATATGTAGAGTTGTTTGTTCAGTGACGAACATGTTCCAGTTCAATGGAGAGGAAACAAAGAGGGATGGTGGGTGCTTCTAATCCTCCAAGAGAACTTGACTGTTATGGTGCATGTATTGAAATCTTAGGGTTTTTTCCAGCAGTAGTTACTAATTTTGTTATCTAGCATATCCAACAACTATGCAGATGGTGAAATCAGGATATTACTGAAGAGAATATATAAATCATTTCGAGGGTTTTCATCAAGGTTGTGAAGTTGAAGGAGAAACAGTCACTAACATTGTGTGAAATGTGAAGGACCAAGTATTTGATTTGTGATACAAGTTTAAAAGGAAGAGCTCTGATCTCAGCATTCCACTTTATGACACTGAACAGATTTTGGATCAGGAAACAGAGTAACCACAGATTTTGTCTAATGTTGCATATGAGATCATGGACCGAACGCAGAGAGCATTCAGGGTTTGTCAAATATAAAATGATGTTACTGGCATATGATCTAATTTTGTGATGAAACGAGGGAGTCGGAAGCCAGTGATGCTGCTATTTTGTCGAATGGGGACGGTTCATCGACGATAGCAAAAACAGCAGTTAAGACACCACCTGCTTAATTTGGTAAGGATACTCAGTCGCCATCTGCCTAAATTCTTACGTTTGTTAGAGGAAGTGAACTAATCCATGGGATTGCGATAAAGAACGCCGTAAGAAACTGTTCTTTGATTATTTTGTATCTTCAACATACCTTTTGAGCTTTAAATAAACTATCAACTGAGTAAACAAATTAACTTGTAGATGGACAAAGGGTAGCCTACACACCAAGTACACTCCCCTTTAACAATCTGCCCCTTTAAATATTTACCTGGACACACCTGTTCTTCCGCTCAAAGTTGCACAATAACAAAGAGTAAGTGTCGCTTGTCGAAACTATCGGAGGATATTTAGAATACGGATTTTCAAATCTTAGTTTTAGGTAAGTTTATTTGACATTTCTGATTTTGGCTAGTTTCGATGTGCTTCACTGTTCTTAACCCATAGCCTACTTTCGAACAACGTCACTGTTACGGTGTAGTATCAACCTTTTTAAAGTGAATTGAAGTTGCCGACGATTTAAAAACGTACGATACAAATTGAACAAAAAGGTAAACCCGAAATGGCGACGTTTGTGACATTGTCTATGAAAGATGAACCCATGATATGTATTGAAATAGGCCACTGAAATGTTTCACTGAGTAGTCACGGCCTAGTAGGTGCGTATACTGTTTCGTGCTCTCTTCCTTGATTTTGCAGTTACCTTGTGCGACTTCACATTCACTATGTACTAATCGGGGTGCCATCTACGGCGGTCTATTTATCCATAACTACCAGTTGCAATTAGCCGACTGTTCCAAGTATCGCTACTGTGAATGTTGTGTTCTTGTTTTAGCAAAAACGAGGAAACAAACCAAACAGTAGTATTGCGTAATAAATTTCCGATCTGTTATTTGAATTTGTATTAATTAGACAATACAATTTATTTGGACTCCCATGTAGTTTGTGTGATTATCATTGTTATGCTTTCTCCCCTTTTTTACAGAGAGGACACTGAGAATGTGCCAGGCCAGGGCCATTCATACAAACAAACATTAGTTTTTAACACCAAAACAGACAACTGCCACTGCTCATTTTGAAGAAATGACTGAGATCCTGTCACCAAACACTGAGCCAATAGACAAGAACCCCCCGGAGCTAACGGCAGTGCCCCCTGTGCTAACAGCAGAGCCCCAGTCCCCAGGATGGGTAACTGAAGGAGACACAGAAAAAGTAGGCCAAGGGGTAAATAAAGCGGATGAAGGTTTTGACGTGTATGGCAAAGAGAGAATGGGCTTAGCCAACAGTGAGGCCAGCACTCTCCGGTTGCCCGTTGTTGAACAGCCGAGCGGAAGCAGAAAGGACACGTCCAAATCTAAAGCGAGGAGAAGAGAGGGAAAGGGGTCGGACGCAGAGGGAGGTAGTATGCGATCTGACTCTGCCTCGCTGAGAGGAAGAGTGAGCAGGACGGAGAGCGAGAGAGAGTTTGGGACAAGGGAGAAGGGGAACACGGGTGAGGGCTGGAAAGAGTTAATGGAAGAGAGGGAAAGAGAACACGAGTTGGGGCTGTGGGATAGTAGGATGGGGAAAGATTTAGAGATAGAGGTGGAACAGGTGAATTCAATGCCAGAGAAGGCAGCAGGGGTCTTTAGCCCTGTCACCATCATCCATTCCTCCAGCGTCCCGGGATCACCCAGAGAGAGTGCACCTGTCTGGGAAGGGGACACAGAAAGGAGCCCCTTCCTAGGAACTGGTGGGTCCCAACCTGATGCCTACTACCAAGACTGGTCAAGAGAGGCTCCCTCATTATCCTGTAAGAAAAAAACGACAGTTCAAAATGTTACTTTACTCAGTGCTTTTATTTTAGAGTAAAAACAGCCATTTCACAGAATAACAGAAACTGAAGAAAGCTGAAGAAATTAACATGGTACATGTTTAAGCACACTGGACTGGTATTGGTTGAGAGATCACACAAGACAATGCCACAGATGTCACAAGTTTTGAGGGAGCGTGCAGTTGGCACGTTAACTGCAGGAATGTCGACCAGAGCTGTTGCTCGTGAACTGAATGTTCATTTCACTACCATAAACCAGCCTCACAACGTAGACCACGTGTAACCACGGCAGCCCAGGACCGCCACATACGGCTTCTTCACCTGAGAGATCGTCTGAGAACAGCCACCCAGACAGCTGATGCAACCGCTGGTTCAACCGCAGAATCTCTGCACAAACGGTCAGGAACTTTCTCAGGAGGCTCTCAGGACCGGGGTCTTGACCTGACTGCAGAAGCTGGATTTGGCGGTCCTGGGCTGGCGTGGTTACACATGGTCTGCAGTTGTGAGGCCAGTTGGATGTACTGCCAAATTCTCGGAAACAATGTTGGAGACGACTTATGGTAGTGAAATGAACACTCAGTTCACGGGCAATAGCCCATCATCGACATTCCCGCTGTTAGCATGCCAGGTGCGCGCTCCCTCATAACTTGTGACATCTGTAGCATTGTGTTGTGTGATAAAACTGCACATTTTAGAGTGGCCTTTTATTGTGACCAGTCCAAGGTACACCTGTGCAATAATCATGCTGTTTAATCAGCATCTTGATATGCCACACCTGTCAGGTGGAGGGATTATTTTAGCAAAGGTGAAGGGCTCACTAACACAAATTTGAACAAATTTGAGAACAAAATCTGAAAGAAATAAGCCTTTTGTTTGCATAGCAGTAATCAGAATCAGGTTTTATTGGCCAAGTATGATAACACACACAAGGAATTTGGTTCTGGCTGTTGGTGTCTCTCTAGTACTACAGGCAATATACAGACAACGTACATGTACAGACCAGAGTACACAATATATGGGTGTGGAAGTGCAAACAACAAGAGTAATGTGCGTCTCATATGTGGATAGTGCAAACAACAGTAATGTGCATGAAGTAAAAGAATGTACATGAACAACGGTAATGTGCATATGTATGTGGGTATTGCTAACGTAACAACAAAACAAGACAAAGAAGTAAAGTGCATCACATATCTTACATCTTTTACTTCAATTCACGAAAAATGGGAGTGAAAACAAAAGTGTTGCATTTATTATATTTTTGTTTAGTATTCTTTTTTTTTTTTTTTTTTTTTTTTACCCTTCCAAGGTGGATGTACCGGAACAAACCGGGACGGTCTGAAAGTGGGAGCATCAGTGTTTACTTCAGCTTTGATCTTCCCTCTTCTTGTGTGGGGAGGCTACGTCTTTTTGCCCTTTGATGCCCCCCTGTTGGATAGTGCCCCATTGCGGCTGGTCTACACACTGCGTTGTTCAGTGTTTGCTGTCATACCCATTGTGCTAGGTGAGGACAAGGCAGCTTGTTAAAGCTATCGCTTCTTCACCCAGTGGAAAAACCCACGATCCTGCTGTGCAAGATGATCGGCACTGACTCCATTTGTTTTTTTTGTTTTCTTCCTTTTCTCAGGTGTGTTGGTACTGGGCGTGTCTAGGCTCCGTCACCGCTCTTTGAAGCCACTGTGCGAGGGAGAAGCTGAGCCCAAGGGGGTGAACGTTCACCGACGTTTCGTGGATGATTCGATATCCCTCTTCCTCCTCTATTTCTTGCAGCTGGCCGTCATGGCAAACTACCTGGGCCAAGGCCAGCTCAAACTGATCCCTTTGCTTACCATCATCTTCACTTTTGGCAGGTAATATATTCTGATGAAAAAACCTGGGAGCTTCAAGCAGCCGCCTTGTAGTGCTTTGGAGTGGGACAGTAGGCAGGCTTGAGTTGAGTTGATTTTCAGTTGAAGGATCCTTATTGGGTTTTATTTTTTCTCCTGCTTGAAGTAATCTGATTTAATGCTTTATAGTGTTGGTTGAGAGAATGTCTATTCACAGAAACATGCTGTTATGTATTTACTTGTGTTTGCTTGGTGAACAGTATTGGACAAACCCAGAAATATGACGTAGAAAAGTCAGACACATTTCCCTCTGCTTTAATCCACAGGTTGGTTTATTGGATAGCTGCTGCCTGGGGCAACAGCGTGAGGGGCTTTGGCTATGGCTTCTCCTTCCTACCCATGGTGACCATGCTGGTGGCCAACCTCTATTTCATTTTTACGGTCGATTCTGCAGGGAGCATTTTTGCTCAAGATGCGGCGTCCTCTTCTAATCAACCACCACCAGTCCCATATCGGCAGAGGTTCTGGGGTTAAAATTGGGAGGGGTCACTGAACTTATCCCAGGCAGAACCGAGAGGAAGCAACGTAATTATGTCTGACGTTTTACAGGAAACAAATGGAAAACACAGATTATATTATTTTGGAATAAAGTACTGTAACAGTTTTCTGAATTAAAAACAAACAAACAAACAGATGTCAGTAACACAGGGCAAATAGTTCAAGTTTGTTTCATCATTGTATTTCATTGCACCAGTTTGTCACTAAACTGCATACTGGCTAAGAATTTAATACATTAATTATAAGAGCATGCATTGTACATGGAAAGAATTCTGTGTGAGAGATGAGCTCAAATATACTAAGAATATAGATTTTTACAATGTTATAACCCCCCTCACTTTTTTTGGAAGCTATTTTGAAACTTCTGTTGTGGCATGTCTGTCAAATTTTCAATTGTAGTTTTTCACTACTACTACTAATGTAGCTTGATGCATTTCCTCCTAATTTGTAAAAACGTTGATTTATTTTGTTTATTAACCGCATATTTATAAGAGCGAGTCAGCAAACCTGCACTCCACTGTCTTCCATGATCGTGTCAAACAGTAAAATTAAGAGCGAAAAGCATGTGCTTGTATAGTGCACCATCAGCTTGTTGATTAGTAGATATCTCTTAACTGTCGAAAGCGCGTAAAAATATTTCATAATATTTTTACGAAAGCTAACTAAATTAATTTAGACGATATGGAACAGAGCTTCTTCCGTGTTTTATCTTGACTTTTCAGTGCATTTATTTTAGGTGCAGGAAACTTCACTGTCTGTTCCTTTTTCTTGTTTTGTGACATTAAATTGCAGATGCTTTTTGTATTTTTGTAACGTGCACTACTATAAATACGACTTTAAAAGTCTTGACGTAACTATGACTACAGACTCTAATGTGTAGAAAGACTGGCAGTAGACCAAGAATAAACTATGTGGGAAGGCGTTTGTCTCAGACATGAACTTGAAAAACCAGTTCTGATTTTAGCCTGTCGGAGGGCAAAAAATATTTCCTACTATTAGGGCCGCCTCCATTACAGGACTACATGACAAGAGTCGCTCCGAAAAACGTCTGAGGTGTATGGTGACAAAAGCCATATAAAGGGTCAACACAAAACCTCTTCTCGCACGAACTTTGGACAAAGTAAAATGACGAGCAATCAAGGAAAACGAAAGCACAATGCCTGCCTGCTAAGGTTTAAAGAAAATTGCCCCTTCAGAAGGTGCAGAAGAAACAAATTCAGTGGTAAGAACTATTTAATTACGGCCAGGTGGATGAGCAGCAGTTGAAACTAACATACTGTCACAATGACTCTCTACGTGTGTCGTTGTAGTTGTTAATTTCACTAGTAATATGTAGTATGATACAAATGAAATAAGGAATTGAAAAGTAACGCTAAATGACAACACTTGACGGTGTATGTAGAATATTTTTTTCCCATCACGTCAGAGTTGAAGAACGACTAGCCTCAGTCGTGGTAGCACAAGAATATCGGTATGATACGTTGTCTTTGCTGCTAAGGCTATCGAAACATGGTTGCACGAAGTCTACTGCTCGAAGTAACTTATCAATAGGCTACTATAAATATCAACATTGTCACAGTATTTTTGTAATATGTAGTATAACATTACAGTTTCCGGGGAGGGGGGGTAGTTTGGGGACACAGAGAAATTCCTTTTCTGTGCACTTCAGTCGATAAGATAAAAGTACATGTAAGGTCAAGTGAAAGGAGAGAATTCATTATAGCGCTTTGACAGAACTGGTCATACAGGAACTACTAATGTAGAGTGACGTATTTTGCAGATCATGACGTCTTCTTCTTATTTGTTATAATAATACTAATACTACTACTACTACTACTACTACTACTAGGAAGTCCACGGTGAAGGGTATGCATGTCTGCGGATATTTTGTAATAAGTGTTGTATCCTCGGGATAGATACAAACGTCCCCTCGGTGCAGGCTGGGGCACGTTGGGCAAACTTGGGTGAACAAGGTGGTGGTCCTGTTGTTACAAGTGCCAGCGCAATGAACGTCCTTTACGTTGAGACACACCCACAACCATCCGCAGGTCTGCCTGATTATCACTCAGCTCAACAAGAGGAGCACTCAGGTAAGGAGATTAGATTACTCCATTAAACATGTTCTTGCTTTTGGAAAAACAAAGAGGTAACTCAAATTGTCAAATTCTAAAATATTCCTTCCTCTCTCTTACCCCATACAACTTCCTTTCCTCTGACAAAGAAGCCATGGATATGGATTTGGCAGCTGCTCCCACAGGCCCAAACTTTGCCAATCTCCCATCTACCTCATACTCTGTTCCTAGACCCTCTGCTTCCAACATTCAACCCGTTAACGCTCACCAGTTACACCTACCACCAGCGGCAAGCGAGAGTAGCATGGGTAAGTAAGGAACCTTGTCAAGAACGACGCACATCATTTCGATTTGAGCATTAAAATGTTGTTTATCTGTATTCAAGCCTTTTCACCGCAATCACCCAGATGAGGAAGTTGTGTTAAGGACCTCTGATTATCTTTTCAGAGTTGGACAGCGGTGTTGATCCAGAGACTGGAGAACGAGCCCAGGGATGACAAAACGGTGTCTCTTCATTTCTTGTCATTGGATTTTATTGGATCAGCAGTGGATGCACCACCACAAAAAACTGAATGCACTTGAAAGCATCAGTAATTATTTGCTGTTTGCTGACCCCAAATGTGAACCTTGAAAGCATTATGAGATGGGCAGAATGGCATTCATCATTTGACTAATGATGGCAAACACTGGGCCAGTTTGGATGAACTGCACATCTTCCCTGAAACTTTAAGCGTTTCAAGCTATTGGATTGGAGGCAAGTTGACTTCAGCCCTCATGCTTCACACTGATTTGTCGACGTATGACGTCAAGGTGTGATCAACACTGGTTTCTAAAATACAGACTACAATTTCATGAACGTTTCTAAAATTCAGACAATTTTGAACGAGTTTGAGTCGTCCCATGAAATAAAAAAACCCCAAAAAACTGCTTAGATCCAGCCTTGAGTGTTTTCATCGTATAATTGTAAGTGTGGTCTGCTTTAGACCTGGGTGGTGGGCACATGTCCACACAGGATGTCTTGAAAGTTGTACTGAAACAGATCATGTTTTTGTATGATCTGTGCTGTCTGTTTGCTCTGTCAGCACTGGATGTGTTGGATATCAAGAACATTCAACCAGGGGGGCATTCCAGAGAGCAGGTTTAGTGAAAACTCAGTCAGTTAACTCAGCGTAAGTCGTAAACCTCCTAAAAGAAGAGCCCTCTGACTTCATTCTCCTAGCAAAACAAAGCCATATGGGCTCTTCCATTAGGTTTACTACCTGTTAACTGAGTTTTCACTAAACCTGCTTTTTGGAAAACCCCCCCAGGTCTTTTTGAACTCTGAAAAAGTTACTAAGGAAACACGTTTTCCGTTTTATGCCTTTGAAGTACTTTTCCTCTGTATATTTGAATCGTGTTGTAGTGGTGAAATCTGTCTGGTTTACTAAGTTTCTGAACAATTTCATTAAACAAAACTAACTCTTGACACTTATTTGCCTTTCTACTGTGTGAACAAAATGTAAAATCCTTTATGAATGTTTACCCAATCAGCAGTGAACTACAACAACAACAAAAAACACATCCACACCAAATGAACAGAGTGACATCACAAGATTAGATATTGAAATTTTATCACCGGTGAGAAAGAAAACACCAGTAACAACAGCAGGTAACAACTATGGAGTGAAGCATTACGACTATTACATAGATCCAGAACTGTTGACAAACAAACCAAGCCATGTCATTACGTCAAATAGTTATGATTTTAGCGTAAGCTTGGGTGGATTCGAACGATCTGTCTTTACACCACCAGTGTCATTCTTACTCTCTGTAATCTGGTGTTTTGTGTCTTACTCTTCTTTGTCTAACATCCTGACCCTTTTCTCACTCCTCCTCATTTTTTTTTTTCTAAATTCCCTTCCCACTACTCAGCTCCCTGTCCTCCTCCTGTTTGCTCCTCTCCCTTCTTCTTGTGACCGGACACGATGTCGTCAATGCGCAGCAGCAGAATAGCCGTCTGGAATCCAAAAAACGACAAGTTAGTCTCCGCCGACAATTTACTGGCGAGCGCGCGTTGTATGACGAGGTGGTTAAAGTTCACACAAAGTTTAATTACCTCAACTGCGGTTTTGTACGTCTGCGCTTTCACTGCCGACGGCTCCCAGATGCCCAGCTCCGTCATGTCAGCCAGGGTACCCGTCTCCCCGTTCACGCCCCATGTGGTGTGGCCCTCCTGGGTGTGCTTCGCCTACACGAGGGGTCAGAACTCAGCTCGTTAAACAGTGACCGAAGACTTATGACAGACAGGGGATTGAGCGCAAGTGAACTAAACACAGAACTGCGCAATCACAGCTACCCTAAAGTGGAGCGTTGAAGTAAGACATCAAGACGACGACTGGCGTTTGAGTAGTGACAAGCCAGAGGGGTTCTTACCCTGAGGGAGGTGAGCACACGGATGGTGCTGGCCCCACAGTTCTGGATGAGGGTACGAGGGATGACCTCCAGGGCCTGGGCCACGGCGCGGTAAGGCCACTGCTCCACCCCGGTGAAGGCGCGAGAGCGCTCCATCAACCGGTGGGACACGGCCATCTCCACGGCGCCGCCCCCGGGGAGCAGGTAAGGGTCTAAAAGCACGTTCCTGCACACCTGCATGGCGTCCTGAAGATTCCTCTCCACCTCCTGAACCACCGAAAAAACAAAACAGGTTATGAAAACAGCCTCTCTGTAAAACCTTCGATTCCTGCCTGACCAAACACATCAGGTTACAAACGGAAAACTTAACAAGATACACTACATTTTAGAGTCTACTTATCCTTTTTCCCTGAATCTTAAAGCTACACAGTGACTGTCTACCCCTCTTGTGTTCACTTTTAATGGAGATGAGAGTTACTACAAAGTGAAAGCCACAACTAACCTACAGATTAACTGCCCTTGCATGATCGTAGTCCACTACTTACAGCCAGGATTTCCTTGCTGGCTCCTCGCAGGAGAATGGTGCAGGCCTTGGGATCCTTACACTCGGTAACAAAGGTGAAGTACTCGTCTCCAATCTTCTTCACTTCAAACAGACCTGCTCCAGTGCCCACGTCCTCTTCCCTCAGCTCGTCTGTTCGGCTGGCGATTCGGGCTCCGCAGGCTCTGGAGGAAGTGAGAGAGAAAGGCTGAAACCTCACACAGATAGGCTAAGCTGACAACACACAGAAATACGGATCGTGTCTCAGTCTTCTTCTTTACGCTACGGTGGTCTCACCTTGCAATACGGTTATTGTCTGTTTTCCTGACTCTGCGGATTGCAGTGATGTTGGCCTTCATCAGGTAGTGCTGTGCAAGGTCTGGTTTGAAAGAGTAAAAATGTCACCATGATAGGAATTAAATGAGATCAAGAAAGCTGTGTAATGGAGGAAAGAGATGAGTTTTACCAGAGATTCCCTTCTCAGTGAACACCAGATCGGGTTTGACACGGATGATGTCTTCACAGATCTGCTGGATGTACTCCTCCTCCATTTGCAAGATTCTAGCAAAGTCTTCCTCGCGTGTGATCTCAATATCCGTCTGAGGAGAAAGGGAGCTTCGTGAGAATTCTCGACTTTAAAGTACATATCAGCGTTTCCAAATGACAGCTGTATCTTGCTGTTGGTCTGTGAGCGAGTGTGTGTGTTTTACCTGGCTTTCACCCTTCTTGTACTCCAGGGAGCAATCGAGCAAAACGATTCTGGGGTTCTTAATTAGACGACGCATACGAGGGTGTGTGACATCCTTATTGACCATCACTCCCCTCAGCACACAGGAATCTTCAATGATTCCACCGGGAACCTGCACACACATTCCACAAATATTACACATTAGTTCTACTATTGCAGGGTCATAGTACTGATAGGACCAAGAATGACCAGTCTTCCTCCTGCAGGATTTTTTCCTCTTAACACATTCAACAACAATTACCACATCAAGCTCCCACAGACTCTTTGAATATTAGGTTCAGCTGTCCTACGCAAGAGCTGCCACAAACTTCTATCCTCTTGGGGGACAAACTGGCTACCACAAAAGAAAGAAAGAAGTCACACAGTCATCTCCTGACCTTCTCCACTTTGGCGTACTTCTTGATGTCAATCTCCTTGCGTCCGTTCTCCTCCAGCTCCACGGTCCGCACGGCGTCCAGGGCGATGTTACAGGCCAGGCTGGACCAGCGGCTCAGGGCCTTGGTGTTGATGGCTGAATTAATGATCTTTAGCATCATGTCCCGGTCGCTCACATCAACAGGAGTGCTATTTGAAACGATGGGCAAAGACCACGAAGAGTGTTATAGAGTACAGGAAAGAAAAGAAAAGAAAAGAAAAAAACAACACAAAAAAACCCCTCACTCACCTGATCTCTTTGAGCAAGTTCAGCATGTCGTCCAGGGCCTGTCTGTAGGCGCTGATAATTACTGTGGGGTGCATCTGCTGCTCCAGGAACTGCTCGGCAACAGACAGCATTTCCCCGGCTGAAGGACAAATGGGGTGAGCACCATGGTCACAATGCAGTCAGTTCCAGCTCGTATCACCAAAACAAAGATGGCAACCGCTGCAAACAAAACAGACTGACTGGAGATTCTTACCGAGAATGATAACTGAGGTAGTGCCGTCTCCAACTTCTTCGTCCTGTGTACGACTTATCTCGATCATGGATTTAGCTGCAGGATGCTGCACCTGGATCTGTCAGTAGAGAGGGAGCAAAGAAGGTGGGTTAAACTATCAGAATAGGAGAGCATTGTTGGATTACTGATGTTAAATGGTCCCACTGGTGGGGTGGGGGGGGCATCTCGGAGCCCCAAGACAAAAAAAAGTTTCAGGCTTTGGAGGTTATCATTAGGCGTTTCATTCCTACTAACAAGCAGTGGTATTCTCTTCTAAGAGTATTTCTCAAATCAGTTTATGAGCTCAGAAATAGAGAAAATGTTGTGGAAAAATTCTAAATTTCTTTGCTCTGTTGTCAGAAATCACAGCATACACCTTTCAGGACACCTGAGATTGCTGAATTTTTTAAAGTTGCTGAGGTAACATTCTGTCAAATTAAGTCTGTTACAAATTGTACACTCTCTCGCCTTCACAGTAACTCCGCATCGCTGTATAACTGAAAGGCATCTTTGAATTCCTCAAAAGTCCAGCATTAGTACTGCTGCTACTTAAGTTCCTAAGTACTTAGGACACATCACAAAGAGGCCTAAAAGGCACAGCAATGAATCTAATACAAGTGTTTATGTCGTAGCATAAAAGTAGAAGCAAAAATAGCATCATTCTCCTAAATTCAGCGCACTAAAACCAATCCCCATATATATATTTCCCCTAAAAAGAAATATGAATGAAATATTTACCTCTCTCAGAATGGCGTTGCCATCGTTTGTCATGACAATACCACCCATTGGATCCAGCAGCATCTGTTCACATAGTAGATAAATACATTACAGTGATAAAAACATGATGGCAAAAAAAAAAAAAAAAATCATAAATTCTTCCCAATGACCTCACTGCAACCTATGAAACTCTTTAGCTCCTAATTTCTAAACATTAAAGCACATTTACTGAATCTTAGGAGATGCGAGGCCTAATTATGACAAACCTTCATCATAGCTCTTGGTCCCAGGCATGTCCGGATGACATCTGCTATGGTCTGGTGAAGAATAAAAAAAAAAACATTTGCAAATGAAAGTGATATTCGATATTCATATGCAAAGATTCCCAACAGCTACCAGTTCAAAAAAAAAAAAAAAAAAGCTCAATGTTTCACCTTAGCTGCACTGATGTTCCCTGTCTGGACTTTGCGTCCAGACTCTCTTTTCATATTCTGGCCTGAAGCGGGAGAGAAAGAGAGTGAGTGAGACGTAAGAGAGAAGAGATGACAAACCTTCAATGGTGACAGCCTCAACACTACTTATCAGTGGTGTCAATTCCTGTACGATTACAACGACATTTCTAAATGTTACTCTAGCAGGCATACAGAAGCACTTTATAAAAAAAACGCGCTGAATAATCACCCCGAAATAAACAGGACTCAGCCCTTCCAAAAAGACTTAAGGCTTGAATTTACATGTTCCTCATTATACGAACGGCGTATGTTAAATTAACAGCAGTAGTAAATATTGACGATGTGGGTTAAGAACAACGGCTCTACGGACGGGTGGAACTATAATTTCTGATTCAGGGCTGTTAAAAAAAAAATCATCGTGATTTAACTATTATCAGTTATCACAATTAGCTCAAATGCTACGCCGTTATAAACTAATTTGAGCACTAGGAATATCAGACATACAACACATGAATCACTGTTAAATTGTACGCTCATCAGTTTCATGGTGGACCACTAATCGTACTTGTTTTAATAATGGGTTAGAAAAGATATCTGTAAAACGAGCGTTCAATGAAGGCATGTCCAGTCATACAATAAGTGTCAGCCCAAGACGAGGAACAATCTAGGGTGTTGCTAGGCCCAAACCATGCCTGCTAGCTAGTTAGCATACTGAAGACGGGAGGCATGGAAAACGATAACATAACTATACCGTCCCCATATTTCACTCAAACACACCAAACCTGTAAACATTGATTGTTTTATTGGTACAATATTAAAACAACTTACTAAGAACGAGAACTGGTCGGCCCATCATTTTTGCGGCGTGGATTAAGCTAACCGGCAACCAAACCCACACGCACTTTGCAGAAGGAAAGAAAGAGCTAGGCGGAAGGAGGGATTAGAGAAACCTTATCGCCAATCAACATAGAAGACTAGTTGATACATAGCCGTATGAACCAATCAGAGTGAAAAATTCGTTGCGAAGGAAGCGATGGAGGGATGTGAGCAGCATGGGACGAGACCGTGCACGAGGATGGGCTCACTGGCTAATACGACCAAATACAGTAAGACATACTGTGGGCTATATCAGAAGTCATTTTTTCTGCGTTTAGTACTTCGCGAAATTATATATCTAGGTCTCAAAACTCAACACAACTAAAGTTTAAACTGACTCTGCAGAATTAAATATATTCTGAGCGATTAGTACACTTAAAAAAAAATAAACTTAACGTAAAATGTTATTTCCATCAAGACTCGTATTACTCCCTTAGCAATTCCCCACCACTATAATGAATTCAAAACACTACCAGAATGAATGTTCAGGTTCACGAAAATCAGATGGGTTTGGACGATATAGCTTTTACTGATGACTACATCTGGTGTATACAAAAACGGTGTGCTTGCACTCAGCAGACTGCTGTCAGTGTATTTGCCTAATGAAAATAAGCTTATTTAAAACTGCAGATAAACTGCTCTGGTTTGTACAAACTGGTGTAACTACTTGTGGAATTAAGTGGCTTTTTAAAGCTACTCCATCAACTGTACGATGAACTTCATCCACGTATTAAAAATTTAAGTGAAACTATATGCACTGTGCACTCACCAAGTTATCCTGTGTGAACATAGGCAATGAAAACACTTAGCCAACATTAGCAAACATGAATTCAGTGAAGAATGAGCAGTTTCACCAATTTATTCAAATCAGTGTTATCACAAGAACCTTACAGTACAGCAGTTTTCACTTTTCATGTTACATATTACACAAAGAAGAGCATTTCATTAACATTTCTGTATACAGCATATTCAATGTTTTTGTACTAAAATACTATTTTAAAGCATTTTTACTTTTTAATGAATTCATGAAGAATTTCTTATCCAATTAACATGTTAAATGTTTGTCCATATTTGATAACGCTGACATTATTGCTGCCCCATATCTGCAGTTTCATTATGCACAACACCGTCACATAACATCCTGATGTTATAAAAGATAACATCATCTGTCTGAACATATGATGACTGTAGGTGAAGACCAACCCAACCATCTACTGGACATAAATAATTGCAGAGTTATTCACTGCATATGCATAACTGCACATGTTATGAGCATGAATAGCACTGTAATATCCTGCTATATTAGCCCAAAAAACATTCCTCATAAAAGAACCTCTTTCCCTAAAACAAGTGGCTGTAGTTTAGTGTTCAGTGTGGTGCGGCCATGTGGTGTGTAACTGATAATTACTAATACATCAAGAACTAAATTTCATCGGTATAAATTCAGATGTATTCACAGATGTGATATGAAACTAATGACATATAACAGTCAGGTGAACAGGTGAATTCAGTGAACTGTGGAGTCCACAGTGACCCTTCTTAAAAGACACATGAGAGACAGAAGTTACAGGCATTGGCTCACTGTTAAACAGCTGTCTCAAGGAACAAATGCATATTTACAAATATGATAACTGCACACTGGAGATATTTTAAGATATCAAGGGGTGCATAAATCTTGTCCTGGAGGGGGCAGGAATTCTATTGTTGTTTTTTCATATCAACAAACTACTGAGGTATTCATTTGGCTGAAGAGTGCACACACCTGTCCTCCAGGTAAAAACCACCCTAAATAAGAAGAGACAGTAAAAGACGTAGGACAGGATTTAGGTACCCTTGGTCTATTCAGTGCAATGCATAGGGGTGAAGTATAGTGCTAATTTCTGATAATGCACAGTAATCTGGGTTTATTTTTCAAACCTGAGTCCTTTTTCCTTTTGTTAAATTTCTTGGTGTGCTTGCTGCTTGTTCTGTTGCTCATATTGCACAACATAATCAATTTTTTTTATTATTATTATCATCACTTTTACTGTGGTTCCCCAAAGATGACCATAGACGATAGGAGTTAAAAGTAAAAAAAAAAAAAAAAATCATGTTTGCTGCTGAGTTCCTGATTTTCTTGACCTATGCCCTCCTCAAACAGTTTTTACACTGGTTTCACAAATCCTCTCTTGCAGAACCCAGAACAAGCGGATGAGTAGCCTCCCTCTTCAGGTAGTTGATGAAGTCGCTCACCTCACGGCCACCCTAGAGGTAAAGGCAGTTATATCAGAAAGTTATTATACAGATCACTGGAGAAATACAACATTTAAATTTCTCCCTCTCCCTCCATTTGGAACATTTCGTTTCTGAAGATGACACACTTACATCATATCTCCTCGGCTGATCTTTCTGCCCAGATGGTACAAAGTAAATTGTGGGGAAGCTATGGGGCAAATGACAATGTGTGTGAAAAGAAAAGCAAAATTTCTTGTACATCGTTACACACACACGCACGCGCGCACACACACATACACGCACACACATTAGAAGGGATGTTAAAGACATGTGGAACAGGTGAAGTGTCTGGACTTTTACCCCTGAACATCATAATTGGGTGGGACATCATTAGCAGTGGCATCCATCTTGGCAATGACAATGTGGGGATCACCAGAAAGCTAAAAAATAGCGAGAGCCAAAGTCAGAGCGGAAAAACGCTTCAACTCTGAAGATGTCAAAGAATCAATCACAGACGTTTGCATGAAAGTAACAAAAAATACAGTCCTAAGCAAAATGTAATCAGTTTCAGCATTACAAATCCACAGTGCAGTGTCTGTATTACAGTACCTTCTCGCCCAGCTCTGCGTATTTGGGTTCCAGATTTTTGCAGTGGCCACACCAAGGAGCGTAAAATTCTACCAGCACATCCTTGTCTGGGTTATTCACAATCTCCTCAAACGTATCTGCCACCACAACCTGTACAATGATGAAAGTCCATCATCAAAAGGCCCAAAATATCATCACAATGAGCTGGCACATATCTGTTCTGGATAGTTCATCTTTTGGTTCTGGTAAATGCATTCTTTAGCGTCCCGTGACAAAAAGGGGATTACGTAGGGTGTGTTGAAACACACCTTGACAGGCCCATCATTTGATTCAGGAGCAGGCTCAGACTTGACGTATCTCTTCAACCGACCAGCAAAATAATCTTCCAAGAATCTTTCAAGGGATTTGCCATCTCGACTGTAAGAGGCAAAGATGATTTTGAGTAGCTTTTTGAAAATCGAACAGTTTTGAAAATGCACTATTATTTTTGCTATGAAGTGCGATGAGCATCTGCACGTTGGTTGACTAAGCCAAATGCAGGCATTCCTTCTCCTGCAGAGCTGTTAACCTTTCAGACAACCGCTCCACCTTGTCTTAAACAAACCCGACCGTGAAATTATGTCGCTAATAGGAAAACTGGATTAAGATTGGGACAAAAGCTGCAGACACTGATTTAAGAGTAATCTCTTATCTACTCTAAGAGAAAAGCACTTATTCACTCTATAGTGCCATCTTGTGGACAACTGAAAATACATTCTAGCAGGATCAAACTCATGACATGCTCAAGACACAGAGGCAAGTGTAGCTTACGTCAAAGCTTGACCATTAATGTGGATTCAGTAAAAGGTCTGTGAGGATCAAAATAAGTGTGGGAACTGACGTGAATTCCTCCTGCATGATGTACTTATGGCCCGCTCTGGTCCTGATGGTAATGGTGGGAAGTTCTCCTCCATCTGAGAGTCCCAGGCCAAACTCGTCCTCCAGGTCCTCCTGAAACTCCTGCCGGTCAGCCACAGCATAGCTCAGGCCCTGAGCCTGGAACTGAGTGGCCACCTTCATCACTCTGACAGGGGGAGAGAATTAAGGAGCAAGAACAGTGACAGTGCAGTTCAGATTGGCTTGGGGCCTCAGAACCATAATATGATAATGGAACATTCTCTATTAAAATGAGAGAGAGAAATCAACTGTAACTGTCACTGTAGTGTAAGTATGTGACCGCCAGGCAAGGAAGAGAGAGCACTCACCTGTTCCTCCAATAATTTGTGCCCTTGGGGTTCCGCAAGTAATCAACATCGTAAAAGGCAGTGAGCAAGTCTCTACCCCTCAGATTATCTCTGTTCTCAGTGGTAACATGTGGACACAATCCAAATCTGATGGAGAATAGAGAACAGAATGAATTATGTTTCATATCCAAAAGAGCACCCCCTCCCCCACAACAACAGCATGCTTTAAAAATAAAATGTAGAGTCCATGGAGTCCTACGGTGAAAGAATCAGATCATAGTGTCTAGGGTTCAGGATTAAAATTTAGGGGGCAGAAGCATACATGTTATCCCTGATGAATATGCGGAGAGAAGAGGTTGAGATGGGCTCAGTGAACTTCACCACGCTGTCCTCAAACTTGCTATTGAGCCGAGGGGGTCTAACCAGCAGGACGCATCTGCCAGACACAAGTTTAACTTTGTCAACAATCAGTTCACCATCCATCTTATGCATCAACTCCTACTATAATATTTCTCTTTTCCCTTTCTCCATCACTAATACATAGGTTTTTTTCTGTTACATACTCAGAATCCACTCCATGTTTGAGTCCTAGTCCCAGGTCTGTGGCATGAGCAAAGCGATAACTGTCCCTCAGGGCACTTGACGCCTTCTGAAACTCCGCAAGCTGAGGACTCTGAGGCCCTGAGAAAAACCCTGAAACACACAGATAAGAAACGCAAGGTGTACAGTGCTGGTTTCTAAAGTAAGGATTAAACCTTCCCCTGGACTGAACAGTACAGTGAATGAAGAGACTCTTCACTCAGAAATTAAATTTAGTCCAGGTTTAGTCTAAACACTTCCCCAAGAAATCATCTTATAGAACGTCCTTTCTGGTAAAGTCAGGACTGAAGAGGACTTTAAGAGGACTGAATGCTGCTATGTTTTGGGTCAAACTGCCAAAAAAATTAGTATGGAACATACATGTACTGATCGGTACTTTCATGGACCAAAACTTACCGACTACACTGGCATCAAAATTGTTGATGAAAGAATCCAAATCGGCTTCACTGAGCAGAGGCAGCGAGCTTGGTCCTGCCTGCTTCTGCATGTAGCTCACAATCCCATCTGTTTTAAAACAAAATAAAGTAATAATATGTTCCAAGACAACAAAATTCATACTTCAGTGGTGTGATAAAATAACTACCTGCTGTCCGAGGCCCATCATAGGCTGAGGACTCCTCGCCGTTACGGAAGATCTTGAGCGTGGGATACCCATTGACCCCGAAACGTCCACAAGTCTCAGAATTCACTGTGCAATCGACCTGGTTACAGGAGAAGACCTGAGATCAATGACTGTGCTGAGAATGATTTTCTAAAGGCTGAAAAGCCTCTCTTAATGAGCAGATGACTGTTAAACTCCACAAGACGCGGCTTTCAAGAGAGTAATACATTTAAGTTGGCTGAGGATAAGAATAAGGGCTAAATAAAGAAGAGAAAAAGAGACAGATGTAACAGATACGTTTTTTGTTACAATACACTGTTACACACCTTTGCCAAAGGCACTGTCCCTTTCAGTTTGGTAGCAGCAGTTTCATATTCAGGGGCTAATTTCTGACAATGACCGCACCTAGAGAAAGACAAACAACAGAAACAAAAAACTGGTCAGTATATTTAATGATGCCGATAAAGCTGTACTTTTTTATATATTGGAGCGACATTGCTAAGTAACCAATAACACCTTTAATAACTGTGAAATAATTTTCACAGTCATTAGAGTGGGACTTCACTCTAAACCCAGGCCTACCCATGGCTACCAAAAACTAACTTCTCAGCAACCCCAATTATCACACAGGAAAACACTTGACGGTTTTTACAGCGAGAGCGAGTACAACGTTGCTTTCACACATTGAATTTATTGGGGGTGCAAAACATTGTCCTCTTTATGTCCATGTAATTCTGCAAATCCAGTCTAACAGTACAATGCATACTATTTTACGTGCATTAGAAATGTATAAGTTAAGAACATTGCAAGGGTGATCATTTTTAATAACTTAGTACACGAGGGAACAAATAAGCGGAAAAGATTTTAACTCGCTGAGGTTGGTTAAGCTACAAATAAATGTTTAATGGTGGAGGCAAAACTGAAGGAATTTTGGAAACTGATACATTTTAGCAAGACAACTTACTTCCCTCATTTGATCTCACTGGAATCCTGTTTGGAAATCAGGGAGATGTGCAAATATCATGAGAACCGTCTGCTGACTTAAATGAATGCAGATTTTCCTCCACAGATTCAATGAGTGATTTTTACGAAACTTACCAAGATTAATTTACTACGATAAATAATTACTGTCTTCTCAGCTTGCAAGTAACATCAGCCTTTATCATCATACTGCAACTTAAATGGACACGGGCTAACCGGCTAACACAATTAGCCACTAAGGCTAGTCCATCTGATCCATTGTAACAAGCTACTTGCATGTCATGTAAAAAAAAATCAACAAAATATATAAATGACCACATAGACAAGAGTATAATTTTAAAAGCCTTAAAAGACACTGACATTAACATTGACCTACCATGGAGCGAAGAACTCCACCAACATAGTCTCGTGCTCGGCTACTATATAATCAAAGTCCGAGTCTCCAAGCTCGAGCACATCGCTGCCCAGGGCTGATAGGACGTTTTTTGAAACGATGACAAAAATGGAAACGCAAAGCAAATATATATTCATTATACTGTGCAGCCGCTTTACCCCCGTCTGCTTGTGCGGAAAAGTTTGTCAGTTATTGCTGTAATGGGGCTTGTCGCTGAAGAATGGTGTCAATGAGAAGACCCAGCCGATTCAAAACCATTCTGTGATTGGCTGTTACCCTTAGCCTTCAGCACGCCTAAGAATCTCCATTTTTGGTGTCATGACATTCGTCACTGCTCAGATGCTGTCAGTGGTACAATCGCTAATCTATCCTACAATTTCAGTAAATGGGCTAAAAAGAGTCGTTATTTATGAGACTAATGTCTGAACAGACGTATTACCAAAAAAGATAATCAGATTTTAAGAACTGTTGTGCGTGTCCTGTGGATTTGATCTGCTTTCCGAAATGATCGCTGCTGCCCTAGAATAAGCTGTATACAGATATGAAGACCTTGTTCCAAGAGAACCGTTTACAAAATGGGACACTTCACCATTAAAGACAACATTAGAAACTGCGCGCACATGGATAAGCCACTGTGATACCAGGTATTCTGGTTTTAGTCTACTATCCATGAATGCAGAAAAGAAAGAAAAAGACAGGATTTTTAATATAAAATAAACATTTTCTGGAACCTTTAATCAGGTGTAAGGTTTTTTTTTTCCTGATCCACACAAGCCTTCGTATCAGCATTATGGCATATCGATCATATACAGGCACAAACCAAATGCAAATAAAAATACCACTCTTAATAAAAAATACTGTACACGCTGGGATCATGCCCCATTCTTGGATTTACAGAATATACAAAATAACAGTTTGTTATGAGCTTTTAAGAATCTGGTTGGTGCATTTAAAAAAAATGCTTTCAAGTTAGATTTGAGCTGCATCTGCCAAACGACAGAGAGCTCCAGCTGCGTTGTTCTGATGAACTGAAAAGTCTCTGTTTCAACCTGACTGAACAGCTGCCTTTCCTTAAGGTTGCTGGTGATATGGTTAATATTGTCAGGTCTCAGGAAAAATTAAGCTTTAATCACATCAGGTAAACAACTCCTTTTCACTAGCTTCATTTGTGCATTGAGATAATAGCTTCTAAGTGGTGTATTTCTGCTATTCATTAACAGAAATCATAGAAAGTCCACCCAGTGGACATGGCCCCATGGGTTGAGGGAGTTTTTGGCTGATGCTGTGAATCTGGAGGTCAGTCCTGTTCTTCATCCGTCGCTGACTGCTGTTCTGTGTTACTAGCTTCGTCCTCAGAGCTAGCCTGACGAGCTGCAGTGTGAAACAGTCTCATAAGGTCCCGAAACCTCCTGGAGACCTGTTGTGGATAGAGTCATTAGACGCTGCACAGGGCACACACAATTCTACTCTAGCCTCAATTCTCAAGTGAATGCACCGTTATAGACCCCGTAACCAGTCTACCGAAGGAAAAAGAAATAGTGCAAGGGCATAATATTAAAAACAAAAAAACAAAACAAAAACACAAGGACACGTCTCAGACTCATTACCTCACTGGGAGTCTTGTTGCCTAGTTGCGCAGAGACAGCCTGGAAGGTACTCTGACTGGCTCCTTGTTGTTGACAGGCAGTTAGGATGACACGATCAGCCTCCCTTCAAGCCAAAAAAGAACAACAGGGGAGAGCATATAAAACAACTGTGAACAAATTCGCCTAAAACTTCTCATTTCACTGCAGTAGGGAACTTTCACTGCAAGGTAAAAGCCAGAGAAAGAAGCTCCAGGGTTGTGTTAATGATCTCTTCTCACTAAATTTACTTTTCAATCTTCTCACTAGTTCATGACATGATTTCAGTAGCAGCAGCCTTGAGTACAGGAATACTGCTCATTCAGACCAAATATAGCATGAGTGAGTCAAATGAAAATTTAAAAAAAAAAAAAAAAGATCTATTCAAATTGCTGGAGAAATGCTCAGTTACCTTTTAATTCAATAAACCGATGACTATAAATACCATACCAAGACAATGATTTGAGCTTGAAGTTGAATGAATTTTATTTGAGTCAGGTGAATTTCTCACCTGGTCCAGAGGATAACCTTCTCTCCACTGGGAGTAAGGGAGATGTTTTTGGCACAGACTGGGGTGTCTGAAGTAAGGTTGGAGCGGGCTTGCTGAGGAGTGTCTCTCTCCTCTGGAGCTGAAGCCTGAGGCTCTTCCCTTGCGGCTGGATCGTCCTCATCCCTGCGGGGCTTTTTTGGGGAAGGATGGTGTTCCCCCTCTCCCTCCTTCCACTCATCTTCTTCTTCCTCCTCCTCCTCTTCTCTTGCCTCTGGGTTAGGGAGCGGGTCTCCCTCAGCACCATCCCACACTTGCCCTTCTTGATCTATGACGAGGGAAAAGCTTTTACTAAAAGCTTGTATGTGTGCGTGCATGTGTCTAACCTTGAGTTTTCAAAATTCAGCATTAATACTGGCTTCGTCCAACTGTGCATGAGGAAAATGTTTGACAATGTCATGAAATTGAAAAAGAAAAATTTAACATTCATATTGAGAATCAGTGATTGACAAAGCAGCACAACTAAGAAGAGATGTACCAGGATGGGGGCTATTGGCCCCACTTTCAGACTCGTCTTTGACCTCCGCCCCCGTCTCTTTCTCTTCCTCTCTCTCCTCTCCAGCTCTCTCCGTGAGAGGATCTGATGTGGGATACGAGGGGTCACGGCCCTTCATCACCTTGGAGACGTCAGCGCCCTGAGGGACAAACAGAGATGAGCAATGCATTTTTTGAGGCTGGCGTCAAGTTTTAACCTGTGCTTAAGCAGCTTGTCTATATTCTGTGGTGTGAGGTAATTTGAAATATATATTTGGGCATTGGCGGTTTGGGTGTATTCCTCTTTTCCAAAATTCGGAGTAAAAAAAAAAAAAAGCAGAAATTTACCAAATAGCTGAAGAGTATGAACTGATTCGGTACCTTGTTGCTATGGCAGCGAGGGCATCCTTTCCTCTTGTGTCTCCGATGCTTGCCATCATGGTTGGAGTCATGACAATGGCAAGAGCAGTCTTTATCTGGCCAATCACATTCCTGCTAATAGTGTATGTTCAGTTCAGAGCAGAGCATTGCAGAAAGACCAACTAACATAGCATGTCACCATTAAGCTCTAGACAATTAAGTTCTGGACCAACCTTGTAAGGACCCAAATCCTTCCTCCGCCTACTCCTGGCTGTCATTGGTGGGATCTTCTGAACTTCTTCCTCTTCCTCCAGGTCAGGGAGGGTGACCTCCTCAAATCCCCCACATGTCCCTGCTCCCAAACTGAGACCATCCACGCCATCTGTCACACTCCCTCCCTCCTCTGGCCATGATGCCTCCTCAAACTGCCCTGGACGAGCTGGGGTCGGCCGAAGCTCATCAAAAAACACCCAGAACTCTGCCTGCAGGTGTGTGTGACCTTTCAGGAGTGTGGCCATCTGTGTTTTAAGCTGATATCAAACAAAGCATTTTGATCTAGTTATGTACACTGGTAAAAACACGAAAGAACATACATGAGGGCAGTCTGAGAGTTTAACAGCTTTTAACAGAGTTTAACAAAAAAGGACTCAAGGAAAAAAAAAAAAAAAAAAAACACTGATTGGACTCCTATTTGCATGAAAATGTATTAACATTCGATCGAGTACACCAAGCTCACTAAAATGCAAATGCTGTGACACTGAATGTAAAACTATAGGGAGAATCAATCACTGGTTGCACCAAGACTTTTCATCCTTACTTCTTCTATCCCAGCTGGACTGAGGCCAGGGCCACCCTGTAGTGCTCGTACAATCTTCTGGTAATGTGATGGGTTTTCTCCAAAACTGATCTCCAGCTGCCTAAGGAAGCGCCGACTACGTTCAAACGCCTGCTGTTCCTCAAACTGAAAAGCACGAGGAGAACATGTTCACTGATCTATATCATAATTTCTTCAACTGTTATCTATAACAACAGATTCCAAGTACATTTTACAGATTCACATTTTGTGTGAACTTTTCGAAAACTCATGTTTGATATGGCCTAGTGAATTCCCCCTCTTACAACCTCCCCCACTAGTCTTTATGCAAATGTAAAAGCCAATACCAGTCCACACTCCAAGGCCTGTTCAGGTAAGAGGAAGGCAGCAAAGTCTCTGAGGAGCTCAGGCCAGTCTCTGAGCAGAGGTTTAAGCTGGAAAAACAGGTCCACTGCACTACGTCCATCTCCGCCCTGCTCAAACTCGTACAGAAGCCCCAAAAATTCCTCCATCCTCCCCGGCACATCCTGCAAGGCCTCGCGCACCTGCCCCGCCAATGAGAACCAGTTAAAATGTAATATTTTAAAATTTATAAGCAATGTTTACGTGTTGCATAGAAGTTAATCATATTCAAGCAAATTACACTCTAAGTGGATGAATTGAAAGGGATCTACAACAGCATTAAATCAGATTTTATTTAAAAGCGTTAATTAAAAATGCATTGTCCGATGAAAGCTGGAACGTTCCTCACCCTGTTAAGGTAAGCCTGGGCGAACGCGATGTCTTTGCTTTCTCTCATAGGGTCGTTATCAAGGATGTGGTCGTCATAGAGCAGTAAAAGTTTGGAAGCATCCTTGCTGCCCCGTTCTTGCCGTCGACTACGCCGGAGACTTCGGGAGGGGCGTGCTCGTCCTTGAGAGGGATTTTGACACCATGAGTATGAAAAAAAAAAAAAAACCACAGATAGCACTTTGACCTTAGAAGGTGTGCCAGAACATCTGGCTCCTCCATTCATGGTTAAAGCACATACACTTATAGCTAACACGATAAATGATTTTGCTGAGTGTGTGTACTAACTAACTCAAATTTAATAGTTGTTTCTGTTTAATAAAGTGGCAGACAGAGCAGTCAAATCGAATCACAAGTCTACGACTGACCTCTGCCACGCCCGGCTCCTTTCCCACTGGTCTGTGGGGGGTCATCTTCCTGAGGGACGTCTCCTCCAGGAAGCTTACTAGCATCTCCTTCCCCTGCCTCAGACTCTTCCCCCTTTGTCGCACCCTCCTCCTCTTCCTCAGAGTTCTCCTCCTGGGAGTTCTGTGACAGTTCAGGGGAATTGGGGGAGTTTGGCGAGTTCGGAGAATTTGGAGAATTGTCCTCTTCAGAATCCCCCATACCACATAATCTTCTTTCGGATGCTAACCAGGTCAACTTTTCCATGGTCTCCTGTAGCAAATTCAACAGAAAAGAAGTTGTTTATGGTGCTACTTTACTGCAGGCTCCTGATGCTAATGAGCCAAAAACAGCATTTGTGAGCTTTAAACTGGTACTAACTAGTATTTAAACTAGTATTTCTTTTTGAAAAATATAAATGACTTTTTCAGGAAAAACAAACAAAAAAAAAGAATAGAAACACAAACCTGCAATTCAGGCACAGAAAGCACAGACTCCTCAGAAGCCGATGACATCACTTCCTCCTCATCTTCATCCTGAGTGAGGTCATCAAAGTCCTCTTCCTCCTCTTCATCCCCTGGTCTCTCACGCTCGCCATCTCCATCTTTCTCTCCGTCGTTTTTATCATTACCTCCATCCCTCTCTCCACCATCATCACCTTCCCCTGCTCCTTGGCCCATTCCTCCATTCTTCTCCTCCTCTCCATTTCCATCTTTCTCTCCTTTATCACCAGCTTCACCATTCTGATGTTCCTTTCCATCACCTGCCTCCCTCTCCCCCCCGTTCTTCTCTTTCTGCTCCTCTCCACCTCCAGAACACTCCTGACCCTTAGCTCCAGTGCTCAGTATGTGAAGACCTGGTGATGGACCTCTCTGTGGGCCACAGGTAAGTGTAGGCAAGGCCACTCTGACATGGGCCTGTCTACCCTCACCATCCAACTTCTCATTTTCACTATCACTCTTTGATATATCAGAATGACTAACCAGCTCCTCTACTCTCCCGCCCTCCTCATTTCTTCTTTCTACAGGCTGTTTCCATTCTTCCTTTCCCTCTTCTTCCATCATCCTCTCCAGGGCGCCGGCACAGCTCCCTAGACTAGACACAGGGCTACCAGAGGATTCAGATAAGGTCAGAAGGGTGCCACCAAAACGTGCATCCTCCTCTTCCTCCTCATTCTGTCTCCATATCTCTCCGTCTCCCTCCTTCACCTCTGCCACCTCTCCTTTCAACCCCACATTGCTTTCTGCTTCTTCTCTGATGCTCTGTGAAACGGTTTCTTTAATAGGACATTCAATTAAAGGCAGTTCCTTTTCCGAAATGCAGATCTCTTTGTTATTTGGCACAGATACAGTTTCTTCCACCACGGATTTGGAGGTAATAGCTGACAGTGCTTTCAACTCACCCTGTGGGGATGGCACTAGTACATTTGTGTCAGGTTTTTCAGCAGTGAAGGACATGGGTTGATTTGATATCAAACTGTGTTTGGGTACCAGGATAAAGTGCGGCGTGCCCTGTATGGCAGTCTGAGCCAGTACGTACTGGGAACTGTCCAATGGTGAACCAGATAGGGCTGAGAGTGCTTCAGATTTCATAGCTAGAGTTATAGTACCTGATTCGAAAGGAGTATTACCAGGTTCCCCTTTCAAATCTGCCAGACTAAGACCCCGACAGTCCTGCTTATCTACTGCTGGATTGTCAGGGCTGGATTTAACATTGGGAGTGAGAATGGCAGATGAGGTGTGAGAGAACACTACTGGGCTAGACTTCGGTATGACGTCATTGTCATGTGGTTTGGGTTGTGTGACTTGGCAAGGGTCTGCGGGGATAGGACCAGATAATGGGAGTTGGGAAAGTTTACAAAGCTGGGAAAAGTCATGGGTCAGATGACTGACGTTCCCTTGAAGGGGAGAGGTAGAAGAGTGTGTCTTGGCCAATTCATCCACAACAGGCTTATGGTGGACACTGTTGGTGACTAACACAGAAGGCTGTTGTTGGTTAATAACAACCACAGGAGCTTGTTTATTCTGAACAACACTTGGAGTCTCATTGGCGACTGTAACTGGTGAAGCTGTAGGAGCAATACTGCTAAGATGTAGCATATTCACTTCACCGCCTGCAGTGACTGTGAAAAGCTGAGGGAGTTCAGGTGTAGGTTTTACTGGAGCAGGTTGGATGGGAAGCAGTTTTCTGGGGATGATTCGTTTTTTTTGGGAGCTCTGTATTCTTGAGCACTGGTTGCACTACACATGTTGTAACTACCCCCGGGCTGTGGCGAGAGGTATCGTGAGACACGGTTGAGGGGACCCGAAAAACAGCAGGAGGCAATACCGCAGGCGTGTCCAATGGGACCCCACATACAGGTTCCTGACCAATGTACTGAAGATTAACAGGGCAAGTGCCATGTGCTGGAGTCAAAGGGGTTTGTGACAGTGGAACAGCCCCACTAATTGGAGTGCAAGGTGCTTTGGCCAATAGGATGACCCTTTGAGGAGGAAGAGGTCCACGAACAGTGGTAATGATATTTACTGAGCCCACAGGACCTGTGGGAGCTTTTGCCAATGGTGCAAGGGCCGGACGTGCAAAACCGCGAAGAGGGCGGGGCTTGGTGTTCTGTTTTTGGTTTGGACGCTCCACCCTGAACGAGGGATGCAAGCGTAGATTAACATTTTTGGGGAGTGACGGTGGGTAGACAGTTCCCTCTGGAAATACGCAAGAAGGTGGAGACTGAGCTGACATTGTGTCCAGTGTTGCCCCCGCATTTTGTTGGTTGTATTCCAGCACTGCCTTGTGGATACACGGTAAACTCTTCTGTAATGACAAAATGTGTGTTGTTAGTACACTTGTTTACACCACCTTGTCAAGATCACATAGTTTAACAAAGTAAGTCAGTGGACAAATGCTGTTGGGGAACAGCTTCACCAAAGATTGCCATACCCGAAGCCAGTTAGGCAAGGTGATCTCTTCTCTCTCCACTGGAGGGCGCTCTTCTCCAGGCAAAACAGGCGAGCATGCAACAGGCAGAGGAGGGACCACCTTGTGTTGACAGTAAAACTGTGAAACAGAATCCGGCAAAGGTTTTAAGCCAGTGAGATAAAAATCTTCACACACTTCATGAGAAAACATTAATCTTATCTCAGTAAAAACCCACGTAAAGTAACGACAAAAAAGAAAAGTGTTGTTATTATTTCTCACACCTTGATGATGTTATCTGAGGCACGGCTCGAGCACATGTCATGAACACGGATCCGCAGCTGTTCCTGTTTCTTCGTCCGGATAAGATATCGGCACATGAGGTGGTAGGGAAACTCAGTTTGACTGAAGTGTTTCAACCCCAGGACAATCAAGCTGATGAGTAAGAGACAAAGCGACATGACCTTGAGCATGGCTCACTGCACTCCCAAGTGTTTGTCACTTGCTTCATATCATTCATACGGCCAGCTAGTGTCAAAGTGGGACTGACCTTTCACTTTCTGGGGTTGTTTGTGAAAAGGACTTGTTTATGACATCAATCTTGGGAAATGACTCCCATGAGTGAGGTTAGCAAAGCTGCGTTTTACTGTTTAACTGTAAGTGCACCTACTGAGTTTAAATGAGCCTTGAACAGCAAACAAATATTTTAAGAGAGAAAAACATGTGTGTACCCATCTTCTCCCTTAGTGTATGTGGGTTTGGTGCGGGGTGGATGCAAAGCTGGATCCAGGCTACAGAGGGGCAGCAGCTCAGGATACATGAACACAGGCCGAGTGGCCAGCAGCCAGGCTATCTTGGGTGGGAGCAGCGGATACGTTCGCACTGTAGAAACACACATTGATACAAATGTAATAGCTAATAACTACACCCAATGATAAACTCACCAAATACTGATGGCGGGAGTTGTAGTTATAGACATTTTACCACGCAAAAGGGAAAACGTGCTCTATGTCTCACCGGCATGGGAGCGTGTTGGTTTGGGTGCAGGGATGAGTGAAGAGGGAGACTGTTTCAGTTCCTCCAGCAGCTCCAGAGATGGCTTCAGGTTCCATGCCCTGAAGACACTAAGGAAGCCTGGGTTTAGAGCCGCACGTGCTTGTTCTGCTCGCTCCGCAAACGACTGCATCTCCATCTGAGTGAGGGAGCAGAGCCCGAGGACGACGGGTGAGATGAAGGAACAACACAAAACTTTTGGAGAGATGGGGAGTCAGACTGTGGCAAAGCTAGAGCTTTAGATATAGTGGGAAAGGCAGGCCAACACTGAGCCATGCACAGGCATATTAAACACTACAAACAAGAGCTGGATGACCCATACATTTATGCACTTCTCTAATATGGATCACTAAAGCACAGAGAACAGAATAAGGGCTAAGTTCACCCCCTTGAGTTCTAATCATATTAATGTTTTTAAGGTAAGGAGCACAACACTAACAACTTTCTATTAGAAATTAATAAAATTTTCTTTTGACTGAGAGCAAGCACACATCATTGCCCTAAACAGTGAAAAAATGTCATTTTGATTATAAGTATGTTTTTCATAATTTTTTGTGTCCCAAAATGTTTAGGAACATTCCAATACTAATTTACTAATGGTATTGTAAAGATACAAAAAGGGTAAATTTGTAGCTCTCCTCCTAGTTTGGTCTGGGACCACCCCAGTGCCATAGAACAGAGGACTCACCAGGAAGAGTTTGGTTGTTTCAGCCTCATTGTGAAGAGCCTCCACTGGGGAGCTCAGCATATTCACCTGCGTCAGGAGCTGGATGTGCTGGAGAGGAAGAAGAGAGGAGGAGGGGAAAAACAAACAAATAAAAAACAAACAAACAAATGCTGCTGAGCTCACGGACACACTGACTTATCAGACTCTGAAGCTCCATTACATTTCTGTTGGTTTCATCTAAATTCTCGTTCTTTTCCAACCCTGTTGACTTCATTATCATTATGGTTTCTGCCCTACAGGTCTGTGCTACTCACTCACCTGTTGAATCTGCTGTTGCAGCTGCTGTTTCTGTGGAGACGTGAGAACCAGGGCATTCTCCTGAGTCAGCAGCATCATCTGGGGTACGGCTGCGTTCTGGTCCGTCTTGGCTTGGTTCTCTCTGCGCTGCTGCAGGGCATCCAGCTGCTCTCTGACTGTGCGTCTGCATTCTGTCAACATGTTGGCTAGAGGCTCCTCAAACCTACAGAGTGTAGAAGAGTGTTGTTTTACCCATCTCAGTGTTCGATATACATATAGAAGATGGACCAAACATGCATTTCATCATTTCTGAGCCTTTCAAAAGATGAGGTGAGAAGTATCGAGTTTACCACACTGAACATGACATTGACCATGACTAGCATAACTGCTCATGTCATATCTTAATAAATGAACAAGGAGATAGATCTTTCAAAATAAACCAAAATATGAGACAGGAACTGGTCAGACGTGTCAACAAAAAATGCTTATACAACAGTGCTCCTTGCTTGAGCTTTAACAACCCAGACATGCTTCTTAATTGGGGACAGTAAACAAAACAAACAAACAAACTAAAAAAAGACACATGCCTCCATTTCAACAAGTTCACTGTGAGATGGGGGGAAACTCCCTGTCATTCTCCAATTGGGTTTTCCATGACCTTATCACATACAATGACATTTACCAGAGAACAGGGCATAGCAGACTCTGGAACAGGCTCTGTCTGTCTTCCCTAATGAGAAATCATTAGAGTCACTCGCACACACCGAACTCCTGATACTCACCATGGGATGCTTCTGTTCACATGGAAAAAAAAAAAAAAAAACAGAGAAAAAAAACAAAAAAACAAAAAAAAACAGAAGAGACGTCATGCTGCCTCGTTAACATTTAAAACCCCACATCTTTGCAAAGATCACTATCTGTACCCAGCTAACCGTGACGCAAATACACTTTACCCCATCATCCCACTAAACACTTTTCAACAAACAAAGCAATTATCAGAACAGACGTATATGCCTTCACCTGTTCCTTCCCTCATCCCTTTCTTTTTTTGGGCTGAGCAGAGTGACTGTGACAGCTTCTTTCTTTCATTTTTTTTTTTAAACTAGCAGGGCTCTTCTTAACAGGGAGCACTCAGAAAATGGCAGGTACACACTGAATTTTCTTGAGGACAATAACTTACAAATGCTTAAAAGGATTATGACACAAACACTAAAATCAAGACAGATTTTTTTTTTTTTTAAATATCTGATCTTTCAATCTGAAACAACACTGAAAGTCACATCAGCACATCTTCTCTGAAGCTCTTTTATCAGTGACAAATTTAAAACATAGCAGCTTGACCAGAAACCAAACAAGTGACCATTTTGTAGAATAACAGCAAAGAAATTGTTGAACAAAGCTTTTCCAGCTATAAAACAATTTTTACAGGAATTTTAAAATCTCAATTTATTAGTGGGTGTCCCTGAAAACCAGTATTTTATCTACAGTATTACACTGTGATTACTGACTATGTACAAGTCCAAGGGCTGTCACATTACCTACACATGCAGTTACTGTATATGAATTAATGTCATATGTAAATAATTGCATGTAAGTAATTATTAAAGGAGCCTCCTTTTAAGGGAAATAGGATTTAATAGGACTAAATGAACAGGAAGGTTCTGCCTGTTCAGTGTGAGAACAAATTGGAGCACAGGTTGTGTTCAGGTTTACAGGGTTGAATGGGAATGGTGTTGAGCGCTGGGGGAAGAGCAAGGTGTAATATCATAGGGGGGTGTGTGTGTGTGTGTGTGTGTGTGTGTGTGGAGACTGACAGCGCTGGCCGGCACACAGCTGCCATCTATTCCCGTAAGTCTGCTTTATTTCCATCTGCTGCCTCGATAAGGCACGTTCCACACACACACACACACCCCTTTCAACAGGAGACACAATTAGGCTCAACACCTGTATGATACACATAGAGACACACACACACAGTGTGTATCAATGTATGTGTGTGTGAGAGAGGGAGTAAGCGTGTGTGTGTGTGTGTGTGTGTGTCTGACTGGTTAGTGAGTGCTGACTGAATGGCTTTGTTACTGCACAGTGCAGGTACTCAGTCTCATGACTCGGGACGGAGAAGAGTGGCACTTTACAGAGCATCTCTCTGCCTCCCTACCCAAACAGACACAGCACCTCTCTGCTGCCCTGTCCCAAAGGGAGGATTGTTTGTGTATACATGTGTGTTTACTCCACAAGGCAGAAAAACTGAGTGCCTCATCTGAGTGTTAAATGGGCTAACGCCATCCATAAAAAAAAAAAGAAAAACACAAGGAAAACTCAACCAAGCATGATCGTTTTTCAAATCATGGGCCATTTGCACTCTCATACAGACTGGTCTTAGGAGAGGAGACCTGGAGGTAGCCGTGCTGCATACGTGCTTAGAGGCACATTCACTTAGTCATTCACTCACTCAATCACTTTCTCATACACCGAGTGGCAGATGTAAGATAGGACAGAATGTCAACAGAGAGGTGGTGTGTGTGTGTGTGTGTGTGTGTGTGTGTGTGTGTGGGGGGGGGGGGGGGGGGGCAATTTGTTTTTCTTGTCTAATGATAAGAACAGACAAGAACACCGTACCGAATGGCTTGTGGAACATTGAATTTGGGAGCTCCCGTCTGAGGCGCCTCTTCGTCCCTCTCCTCGTCCTCTTCGCGCCCTTCTTCATCCTGTTCGTTCACTCCTAACTCATCCTGGAACTACAGAGAACCGGAGAAGAAAAATTATGGAAAGGACATCAGAAACACAGCAGGACATTCAATGCCAAGTTCAGCATCCCTCTTGTGTCTGTTAAAACCCCTTCTCACCGTCTCAAACAGCTCCTCCATCAGCTCATTCACTTCCTTCTCTGCGAAAAGAAAAAATGAAAAAAGAAGAAAAAAAGAGTTATAATTAAGAAGTGGGAAATTTCACAAAGTATTGATGAGATGGTACTATTCCTCATAAATCATCACCAGAATTTCTGGGTGGATTTCTGACTAAAAGTAAAGCCCACCGGTTGCATTTTAGAACATAAAACATGACAGGATCGTGTAGTTATGGCCTACTGGTGATGCGAACTGCACGGTCATTCCGATAGTCTTCCAAGTCGGGCTCGTCCAGGTCTTCCAGGAAGTTGTATTCAGGATCATCGTCGTCGTCACCTTCCTCTGAAAAAGAGAGGAAAAAAACCAAGAGTTTATTATCAGCAAACAAAACCCCATGAAAATATGACCAAAGTTCCTGACGTCCATTACAAGCCAGACGTTTTTATGGGACTGAATGACACCTTTTTTTCTCTCCGCACCAGCTCAAGGGACACCTAAGGTGCGCTACATAAAAGGAGGAAATAAGACAGCTTCAGGAAACTCACAGAACAGGACTGCAAATATTACACATACGCAGTCACACACTGAGTCAATGATGGATTGAGTGAACTGTTCTACACAACAGGCTGTATGTACATAAGAGAGAGAGAGAGATAGAGCAAGAGAGAGGGAGAGAGAGAGGGAGAAAGAAATAGCACTGTCTGTTCTGTGAGAGGGAAAGTACAGTGCCAGCACACAGTCACTCATGATGCGGAGAAAGAGAAGTGGGGAAAAGGTCAGCAGAACATAAACATGTGAGAGCAAACAGAGAGAGAGCCATTAAACTAGTGATCCACACAGAATACACACGCACTCTGAGGAAGCCATTAGAGGCTTTTCACTGAAGAACTCTGAAGGCTATTCGTCTGAGAGCTTTGGTGAAAGAGACGTGATTAATCCGCCCCATTAGCCGACCAGATCCACGGGATTCGCTCACTCGCATATTAAACCAAGTCCCATCTGCAAAACCTTAATGGCCACCCTCACATATAGATTGTCCGGTAATCTGAAGGTAAACGAACGTCTGACGCTGGTGATTTCATCCATTACAATAAGTATCAGAATTGTCAGAAAACCAATTGACCCCAAACTTGCAGGATGCGCAGTGTTTCTGCTTACATCCACAGTTTTATGGACCGGCCGTGCTGAGATGCGTTCATAAAAGCCTTACGGTCGTGTCTTTGCCCTCTGACCTTCGTTCTCGATGTCGGATGCCATGAGACCACGCAGCCACTCGCTCCACTCGCGATCCTCCAGCGTTGAGCCACAGTCGTACATGTCCGGCGTGATGTCGGGAGCTTGGAGCTCCGCCTCCAACCTGCCCAGCGGGATGTCCCGCAGGGGACGCTTGGAGCGGGTCCGACACGCCACCAGACTGTCCTCTGCCTCACTACCGCCACCCAGAGTCTGAGGGTTAAACACAAGTGGTGATGAGAAAGTCAAGACAGAAGCTAACCTCACCTCAAGAGCTGCCCCAAATCTAATACCAGTCCTAAAACATCCTGAAATGTTCTTGCTGAGTGTTGGCGAATGCTGGACTTACTGTGAGAGTGTATCTAACTCATTAAGTGCGTCTCTGGTCAGCGTGTGTGGGTGAGTGTGTGGTTGGTGGCGATGGTGGTACCTGATAAGGTTCCATACAGATAGGGCTGAGCTCCAACTCCTCATCTACAGCGTGAAGTTTCTCCATGAAGACGGAGTCAGCCGCCCTGGCAGGCCGTGAGGAGTCACAGGACTGCGGAGGTGGAGGAGGTCCCATAGGAACTGCCTCAACGCTCAAGTGTCTGAACGGTTTGGGCTTCAGAAAAAGAAAGAGCGATGAGCGACAGCAATCAGGGGAACCCCGCATCACTAGGCCTGAAGCATCATTGGTTAAAAACAGCACTGTGAGACTCGAGTGTCATGTTGAGGAATGTATAAGAGATACCTGTCTGGGGCTGTTACTGTTCTCGTTCTCACACTCGGGGGACTCCTGGAGCGGGGTCCTGGAGCGAGATCTTCTGCTGATGCGCGGAGATGATGCTGTGCTGTCCACATCACTCTCCAGGAATGTCTGCCCCGAACACACACTCTGTCACTCAGAGCCATCCGTTAACATTCATTTAATACGAGTGTTACACCCGTACAGCACAACAGGAAAAAGTAGAATATTACGCACCTCCTCTGCAGTTTCGTCCTCTTCATCCTCATCAGGGCAGTACTCTTCATCAGATGAGTCCTCTTCCTCCTCCAGAGGGATGTCCACAAACTGAGGGGGCTGCAGGGAGAGAAAGAGAGAGAGAGAGAGAAGAAACGGAGAGAGAGAGAGACTAAAAGTGTTGATAGATTCAACAAACATGACTTAAATGTGAAAATGCTCGGTGCGTTTTCAGATGAGGTACCTTGACTTCATTGGGCTTTTTGATGGGTGAAATGTTCCAGGTAGGAATACCCTGGAGTATGAAAACAGTTTGAAAAAGTTTGAAGCAAACACGTATGCACAGGCATGGAATCGATCATGACATACAACAAGCCATATCAAGAGAATGAGAGCTAAAAACAAAATTACTCACCACCCCTTTCTCAACAACCTCTTTGAGTTTGGAGCGGGTCATCTTGGGCTCCTGGGAAAGAAAAAAAAAAAAAAAGAGGAGACTGACTATAGATATCATTAATAGAAATGGTATTTCTCAGCAGTCGTGATTGCTGTTCTCAGTAAATCTTGGACCCCTTTCACAAATGTAGTTTTATCCACAAATATTCCAGTAATTTTCCGGAACTGGGTCATGTATGAATGCGTGCTGGAATCGAAACTGTGGAAGAGTTGAATTTTCCAAATCAAACCCAGTGACTTTTCTGGAAGGGTACTGGATGGGCTCGAGTGTGAACAAATCTGTAAGACTGCTGGATAAGAGGATGACGTTATTTGTTATATGTATCTCTGTGCTCAGCTTTATATTCTTTTTTTGCTTCTCTCTGATTTATCATTCAACCTTTTTCTAATGTCATGAATACGTCTTTGTGAACCCTGTATCATATGTAACAACATTAGTTGTCTACAAAATATGCTGCAAATTAATTTTGACAGCAAATCAACATTTGATACATCTGTTCACCCATCACTTTGTTTAAAAAAAAAACTGCACAGGCTAACATCACATCCTGCCTTTTTTGGGATTTTCATATCATGTGTGAATATTTGTGCCCTGGTAATTTTTCAGGAACGGGGTGCAAGTGTTAAAGGGGGTATTTTCCAGCATTCCAAGAATAGTTAATCCAGCAATGTTCTGGGTCTTATGTGTGAAAGGGGCTTTATTTTCAAAGTCAAAGCAAAGCACACAGAGAAAAAGACAGCGGTTGGCACTCACAAACATTGGCATGTCCTGGGTGTCTCTGATGGCTGCTTTCATCATAGCTACAACATGCTCATTGGTAATCACCTCCTGCAGGAAACAGCAAGAAACGTTTAGTCCGTACAGGACTCTTACAAACAACCTAACAGCAAAGGGACCATTCACATTAAATTCGCCCTAGATAACTGCTTAAATATCAAAGCCAATCAGAACTCACATGAAGGATGTTGCGGACGTTAACAGAGGTTAAATTGTGTTGTCGTGACTTGATTTCCAGGTCCCGGTCCAGCTTGTGTAGGTCTTCCTCCATAGGATCTTCCTGATAGGTCAACTCCACATCCTTCTCAGATCCTGACTGAACCTCTTCATCACCACTTGCCATCAGTCTCTTTGGCTTACCCCTATTCTTCCCCCTCATTGGTTTCTGCTCTTCACATCTCTCCTCGTCTACACATTATTAACGACACAAAAATGTAAAACAAAAATGCATGAAGCTGTATTCACTGTTGTTTGTGTTTGAATGAGTTGTTTACAATCATTTATCTGTAACTACAAATCATCACCGTGCCAGCTGTTATACAAAAAACAAAAAAAAAAAACTACACTAATGTGTGAAAACACATGCAGACATGGTCACATATCACAGTGAACGAAATGGACACACACCAAGAGTGATCACCAAACCAAGCTCAGCATCTTCCTCTGACAGTAACGGTGATGACACAGAGCTGGAGGACTGCTCCCCATCTTTTCCACTGTCAACATGACCTGCAAAGAGGAGCCATCTCAATTTATCACACACACCGTAAGACACAAATACTGTCCGCTTACATTCACACCACTAGCAATTCTTAATCAGTGATTATCCCCTTTTACACTCATTCCAGATTAAAGACAACTGCTTTTCATCTATTGCCACAATGTACCTGCAAATGTGTTCAGTTTCTGGCCTTGGCACTTGAATCTAGGAGACTGTCGCCTGGGAGATGATGTACTGTGAGCCAGTCTCCATCCCTTCCTTTTGGTGGGAGTGGAGACTTTCCTCTTTCCAAAACTGAGTGCCACATTGGAGGAGATATCTTTATTGAAGAGCTTTGAACGGACAGATCTGGACTCTGGAGAGCCAAACTTGCGTTTCCGGCCCAAATTCATCGTGCTTGCGGGCCTGTCAGAATACATCACACTCAGTGATATTTTACTATTAAGAATGGACCGAACCAAACCTGGTGAATTCAGGCAGGGTCTGGTTAAAAGTCAGTGGTTGAAAAAAATATGAATTGCTGTCATGACCTTCCAACTGTGCTGATTCTGTCAAGACTTCATTAACAAAGAGAGAAGCAGTAATGAACTGACACACAGGGCTAAATAAACTGACTTCAGCAAGCAACAAAGCCTCTGTCAGATATCGCCTTACCAGCTCTAACGAGGCACTGATGACACGATTTTAATGTATGTTTAATGAAGTTGTGGAATAATTATCT
Source organism: Chanos chanos (assembly GCF_902362185.1). Lineage (NCBI taxonomy): Eukaryota > Metazoa > Chordata > Actinopteri > Gonorynchiformes > Chanidae > Chanos > Chanos chanos. Next base: position 32,737,766 of record NC_044502.1, read on the forward strand.
CGCCAGCTCACCCCTTTGTTTTCATTCAAATACACTTACACTGTGGTGCTGTGAAGGTAAACAGCTAAGACAGAACTTCAAGACCGTTTTTCTTACGCTATACATTTACGACATGTTGACACATGTGGAATCGTTTGCTGGACAACGACATTAACTGGATGATTCAAATTATAGGGCAATTTTCCAAAGCTCGTTAAGTGTTAGCTAGCTAGCTATCAAATCTGCATTGATAGATAACTAGTTGTGAGCAATAGGGTGGCTCTAAAACAAAGGCGACATCTGAAATAAATTTGCAACTATGTAAACTCTTTAAACCGAGGTAACCGTTCTTTAAATTGACTTCAATCAACAAAACGCTTACCCGTAAACGTTTATTTGTAGCCATCAGTGGCTACGGTGTCCGCATCCAATACAACCGGCTGTATCCGGGTGTTGCACTAAAACACTTCCCCGTCTAACTACAAGCGAAGAGTACCGCCCCTGGGAATGCTACACTTTGGGGGAGCTATCGCAGTTGTCAAAACATTATGAAACTGTTTCTGGGTTTAGAATAAATTTTAATTCGGGATTGAGGGGATTTTTCGAGGAGAGTACTTATTGAAAGTGCACATGGTTTAATTAAAAAAATGGGGTTACAGATTAGTTTCATGCAAAATAATCTCTCTCTCTTTCGCTGGCTCTCCACAGATGCACACCTTAGTAAATGCAGATTAGTTTTATGTTAGCTTCATGTATGTGAATTCATCATGTTCAATTGTACAGTTAGTCCTGGACTCAGGATTCCCACGTCCTCCTCAAATTTACAGCCAAAAGACGACTCAAAACCCTGTCGCTACCCAACAAGAAAGTCCTATGTTTTACTCAACAGCATACCAGAAGTTGCACCGACATAATCAAAAATTTCATTTTGAAACATTTGATGAAAACTATATTAAACTATACGCGTATCTGTGGCCAGTAGGCTACGCTAAACACAACGATCTCCAAACAAACAAGCAAACAAATATTCCACTCCAGCGCGTTAATCAATCAATCAATCAATCAGTCGATCAATCAATCAATCGGAAATTAGCGCGTTCTGGACTGCTATGTGAGCCAGAGTTATAGTTCTATTTATATACCACATCGTGCAAGATTATTAAAGCAATACATTTTTGCAAGTCCTCTTAAATGAAATTCACTGTGGGCATAAATTTTATAACGAGAAACCTGACCTAACAGAGTTTTGTTATGTAGACCTGAGAGAATGCAGTTAGCTATTGCTAGAGAGAGCATTTTCCTCCAAACCAAGTCAACAACTATCAAGATATGTTCTTCTTTTTGTTTTCCTCTTTTCAATGGAGATACTTTATGCTTTTTAAGCTGTTTAAAATATTGATTCTGCGTTTTGTGGAAATGACGATAAGTGTGTTGACGTCACTGTGTTATTTAGCAGCGTTTGTGGAAAATATGGGTCTCTAGTTTGGAATATTACCTAAAATCTCTCAGAGAGTTTTGGCCAATGTTGTTTAATTATTTTCTTGTTTTCAGGCTGCAGCTTTGTAACAACTGAAAATAATGGTTTATTGGATTAAGTAACATATTTGGATTAATCTGTTGAAAAAAGAAACGATAAATGTAATGGACACGTTGCGTCCGCTGAATGCTCTATAGTTCAATTCTTAATCCATGGCCCATAAAATAAATTAGAATGAAATGGTTGCAAGGGCATGGCTGAAAGGTAAGTTTAAGGAAGGAGCATGGAAACACTTGGGTGACGGGTAAAAGTGGAAGCACCGTACCTGTTCTCACTCCTTAAATACATCAGTTTGTGCGTATGTCACTCCAAATGGGCATGAAGGGACCACCCATAGATTTCAACGGGGTCCAGTCACGTATTATGCTGTCACGTTCCTTGTTTGTTTGGGCGGGCTCTGGGGCGGGTACCTGACGCTGCACGTCAGGAGGTACTTTGTATTTGAAGCTTGGCAGAATCCAAACTATCGCCAGTGGAGGCAATGAGGTTCGGCGTATGTAACATCATCTCGAAGACAGATCTGTGTTTTTACCACACTCTTCAAAATGACTAAATTAAACTTTTCGCATGGTACTGAAGTCAAAAGGACAGCCCGACTTCATATTTAAAGGACTTTAAAGGATCACTTCATGCGAATTACACAAAATGCCAGCTTTAATTAAGGTTAAGAATCAGCATTCTCTTGGACTGACAGCACCCGCACCACTTAACAATGCTCATCCGCTAGTGACGAGACAAATGTCGCTTCGGGATATGGTGGTGACTCCTGAGAGTGTCCCCAAGTTTACCATTCCACCACGTTGTCAGTCAAATCACGGCTCAGGTGGATGGCACAAAGCCAGCTTGGGAAACACAAGGCGATATACGATGCCATGGTTTCCGCACTCATCCCTGCCCGGTCGACCGCTCAGCCACCGCGGCCCACTTGCAGAACTCAAATTGGTGGAAGATCTCCGAAGTGACGTTTTGACAGATCCCATGACGAGGGCGGCGATGTCTCTGCCACATCTGACAAAAATCACCACTCCATACGGGTTTGTCACCCTTGGAGAGAGCCCATGCGTCCGCAGAAGGGAATCGATGTTTTTCGAGGACCACTTACCCCATCTGTACTCAAGCGAGAGGGAGAATGGGTTGCACTTTCCAAAATGCTTGCCCGTAAAATCAAGGGGTCAGTCTAACTCCTTATCGGACATTGGAAAAATTCAGTGTTCTAGGAGAGGCACTGTACGCTCGCGTTCGTGTGACGCAGCGGTTCATTTTGACTGTGCCTCTGATCAGCCTGAAAACTGCTCACAAACTTCATTATCCTGCCCGGACTCATTTCACTCCACATCTCTTTCTTCTGGGTCTCAGCGGAAAGGTCGACTAAAGATCTTAATCAAGAAACGTTTGGCAGCGATGAGAGCGCTCACTCCCCGCTGATGCCCTAAAGAAGGTGTCTTCTATTGCGCACGAACAACTGCACCTGGACCACAGGCCTTGTAATCTATAACGCAAGCAATTGTTGTTTAAAAATAAAATGCAAAATATGACATCAGAATTTTCTCTCTTCTTTTTTGAACATGCTGTGAGGGAAGTGATATTTATGCAAGGAATGCGCTAACAATAGACTTAAAACGGGCAATTTGTCCTTAGCAATATATTCTGAATGCGAAAACAGAGTATAAGAAGAAAACTGAAAGATGTAACTTTGCCTCTGTTATGTGTGTTTTTACTAGTATATAAAACATGAATTAAAACACCACAGACCAGTCAGTCAGTACTTGCAAAACCTTCCTCTGTGTTAACCATTAAATGAGGGGGCTGTCAGCTACCAGCAACTTGCTTATCCACATGGGGACAAACTATTTTTGCAAACCAACATGAAATATTTGTGACCATGGTAAATGGTGACATTAAATACATTCAGTCATACAGCAAACATTGATAAAGAGATCAAATTCAGTCTGGTTTATTATTTAAAAAAAACCCATAGTTTAATGAAAGTTAATTCTCTTTATAGCCTATATGTAAAATTTCATTAAGATTGCAAAATGACCATCAGTCACGTTAGTAATAGCAGCTTTCTGTATGGAGAAACTCATTCTTATTAACCGCACTGAGCAAAAAGATTTAAATGATTTCCAGTATAGTAATACTGAAATAATAACATTCATTAATAATTACATTTCAAAAAATCCACACACATTTGTGCTTACAGGTAAAGGTGTCTCATTTTGAGGGAGGCATTGCCTTAATGTATTCAACAGAAAGTGATATAAGTTATTAGTTCCTTTTGTAGCTGTTCAAGGCTTATGTTCATCCTGACCTGTGAGTTTCCAAGGTCAGATTCATCAGATCAGAGGAGAAGAGAAGCCGTCTGATGTCTTCAGACAGACGGAAAGGTAGAGAAAGGCAGACTGAAACTAGGTCACCTTTCATAAGGCTGTCAGAGGTGTGAGGTGCGAGGGGTAATGATGAACATTTTAAGAGCTTTATCCCAAGATACTATAATTATAATAAGCACTAGCAAATCCATCGCTACATGCATTTAGAAAATCTGCTATGGCAATCCAGGTATTTGGAAGATATTGCATGATTAATAGTGATAAAGATAAGGCTAGAAGAATAAGGTACGCTTCTTTTTCAATGATAAATATGGAGTACCAAAAATCTTATACTCTGTTAGTAAGCGAGTACTCATAGGTCTATCTTAAAAGGTGGAAATTTGTTGTTAAATTCACTGGTTAGTTTAGGCTAGGGTTCAGACCACTGAGTAATTGGGCAGCAGTGAGGTGACATATATTTCCTGTTGTATCTGTTGGTTAGGTTATTACAAAATGTTAATGGATGTCAGTTATATTGTAAAAGATTCATTAACCCACAGAAGTGGCTGTTTTAATAAAGATAGAGCACCACAACACAGACGGTTCATTTCCACAAGAGTGGTTGGGTATTTTTTCTCAGATAAGAGCTGTGATCCTGCAGTGTTGATATTCTGTCAGCACTCTGAAACCCTCTGAATAGAAAAAGACTCAGAAATCAGGGAAATTTTATTTTTACATGTTACAATCCAAAGAAAAACACACAAAAAGAATTCAGAAAGACAGATGACTATGTCTAATGTCTACGTTTTACATCTACACACACAAATACTGTTGACCATCCATATGGAACAGTGAAACTAACCTCTGTTCTTTTGCCTTTTAATAACAGTTCATACGTAAAAAGACGGGGGGAAAAACCTATATATTCATCAGTGTCCGAGTGCAGTCAGTCAAAAGTGAGTGCTTCTGATATTTCCAAGAAGCTGTTACCTCTTCTCCAACCTGAAACAATGACGACCGTGCCAAACTCTTTTACCCACCAGCTAGTTCCGTCTGTACCCATCCTCATCCCCTTTTGCAAAGTGTCTGAGCTGGTGCTGTTTCTTCCTTTTTAATTAAAGTCACAAAACAATCCTGAGACTCCATATAGCCTAAGATTGTATCACGTGAACAGTCTGAGGTTAACTGAAGATCTTTTATAGTATGATTGCACAATACAGGTCCGAAGGCTGGGAGCATACAGTCATTGTAGTGTCACATATAGTCATTGTAGGTGTACCAGTGAATGACTGGATAAGTCCATACATAAATCAGTGATCCTGAGTAGAGTGCTTGACTGCTTGGGGGTTGATCACAAAGTGGCAGCCAATATAATGATATTTCACATTATGCATGAATCTGTGTGGCAAGACACATTGTTGTAGCTAACTTATATATGATCTATGTGAGGTAAAGGATATAGTAGTGAAGTGTATCAGTTATATCAGTTTTCTGGAGTGGAATTAAGCTGTAAAGGGATTTTTGTGGTGCGTTTTCTAGGGGTTAAATTTTTCATTATAGACTATAACAGAACTGACATTCCAACTCTCTCTCTCTCTCTCTCTCTCTCTCTCTCTCTCTCTCTCACACACGCACTCACACACACACACACACACACACACACAAACAAACATAACCTCTTTTATATCTTGTACCCGCCAGCAAAATTCAGTTCACTTATCCAGACTGCAGCATTTCATATCAGTTCAAACACTTAAAAAAATGGCATAATTTGTTCACCAGGGGGCAGCACAATCATTTTGTTTACTGCTCAGTACAGCTTTGAGGGCGGTCATAATTACTGTTGAGATAAGTAAAGCCAGGGTAACGAAACAATGCAGAACAGGTCTCTGACAGGTTTTGTGTCACAGAGGATATGAATGAATGTGTGTAGAGTGGAAAGAGTCAGAGGTGGGCGTCATAATTTATGAGGGGAGGGGGCACCAGATCCCGTGAAGCCCCTCATTCACTGCTCTTGGTTTCCCCAAGCAGCCAGTAAGTTCTCATCTTGCCCTTGCCTTTCATTTCCACGTCCCCACGCAGCTCCAGCTGGAAACAGTTGAATTCCTGCAGCACATCACGCGTGGCTGCAGACACATGAATCTTCAAAGCTACAAGAGCATGAGAAAAAAGCCCAGGTCACTCACAGAACATACAATGCAACACATGAAGAACCAATGCATTCGCAATGCTTTCGATTCTCTAGTGAGGTTCAAAACAATAAGATCGACTCGGGGGGAACAATTCTTTGGGAGTTAATTTATGTCAGCTTTTTTTTTTTTTTTTTTTTTTTTTGCAGGATTACGTGAGCAGTTCTAAACAGTCTCTCCTCCTCGTTCATCACTGATTGCAATTAGATGAACCATCTATGTGTCATTTTTCCTCTGATTATTATTGAACCAGACTTGCTCCTTCTTCATGGTTGGATGAACAAATTGAACATTAGATATTAAAGAAAATTGCTCATCATGCCCTATTCTATTAAACTTAGATGAGACAGAATTTTTGAACTTCCAATAAAGGGTGAACTCAACATGGTGAACCAGTAAAACGAGCCTTCGACATGTAGAAGCTCTGTGTGATTGTGCCCCTGTAGATGCCATTTAATTCTAATTTAGTGTGTGAATGAAAATGATTCAGCTCCTAGAAACATTCCTGGTATAGTACTTAGTAAACACTGCTGAACGCTGCTGTTTCCAAGGTTATGTGATGTAGTCAAATGTCAAAACAGACTGTCAAAAGTCTAGAGAGTACACCAGGGGCTCTATGGATGTGCTTAGCACGTGTAAATATATCAGTCAAATAATGCAAAATATAATACAATAGCACAAACATAATGATAGTTGTAAGACGTCGGTAGAAGACACTGTCTTACGTTCTCCGCTGGATTCCATACGAGAGGAGGTGTTCACTGTGTCTCCAAACAGACAATATCTTGGCATCTTCAGCCCTACCACACCTGCACATACAGGGCCTGAGAATACACACACACACAGACACACACACACAGAGAAAAAGAGAGAGGAATATGAGAGAGAGAGAGGGAAGGTATGTATAACGTCACAGTTGAAGGACTTTGGTGAAGTCTATAAGGGTGAGGACAGGGGAAGAGCATCTCACCGCTGTGGATGCCAATGCGTAGTTTAAGCTGCTGGTCGGGCCGATGGCGGATTTTAAAAGAGCGCACAGCCTCCAGTAGAGCTAGAGACATACGGGCGATCTCCCTACCATGGAGCTTCCCGTTTCGTACCGGGAGTCCTGACACCACCATATAGGCGTCCCCTATTGTCTCCACCTAGTGAACGAGGACAAGGTTCTGTTTCAGTTTGAAATCATGTCAGACAAAACCGGTCACAAAGGTCAAAGTCAAAACTGCTACCTTATAAACATCAAAGTTGTCTATGATGGCATCAAAACAAGTGTAGAGGTCATTAAGCAGGGTGACAACCTAAGAGAATGAGAGAGCAAACCACACGGAAAGAGAATGAGAACAAACCATCGACTGAATATGCAAAGTTTAAAACACTGTATTGTAAAGTAGACTTGTGCTTCTTATTGCTCATTCACCTGCATCGGTGTGCTTTCAGCAGAGAGGGCAGTGAAACCCACAATGTCGCTGAAGTAGATAGTGACAGAGTCAAAGGCTTCAGCCTGGACGGTCTCCCCTCTCTTCAGCTGTTCAGCCACAGAGCTGCAGAAGAGACCATATGAGGTTGGCCTAGGTCCATGAAGCCGCAATACAACTGAAACAAATCCGGCTCTCCATTGCTTACACCGGCACTTCATGGCACGGTGATATAACTGCGCCATCAATCAGTATACGTGAAGGTGGTAGGACTCTGCCGTGAGGTGACCAGTTTAGATGGGGATTATGTCCCTCCTGATACTCACTGAGGGAGGATTTGGTAGAGCAAGGCCTCTGCTTTGCGTTTCTCCTCCAGATAGGCTTGCGTCCTTTCTTCCACTAACTCCTCCAGGTTATTAGCATACTGCTCCATTCGGGACAGCAGGTTATCCAGGATGTTAGTGCTGTGCTCTCTAGAGAAGATGAGAAAGTTGAAAGGAGTGCAGACAGGGAGTAAGAAAAGGAAAAGTAGTCAACAGAAGAGAGAAAGAAGAAGACATGTTTGGACTGGATACGGCACAGGGATGAGTATGAGGTAGAACAGACTGACAGTTCCTGTCTGAGGAGAGGAAAGTAGAAGTCACATGAAATACCAGTTGATAACCCTCTAATAGATAAAAAAAAAGGAGAAAGGAAACCATGAAATTAGCTTTTTGTCCCTTCTGACATGGCTTGAAAACAGAAAAGGGGAAGCTCTCCAGTTGGAATGAGGTATCTGAGGTTCTCTAAAGAGCACAGGACAGAGAAGGACAGAGGCCACACCTGTTCTGCTTGCGCAGAAGCACTTTAATCTGGTTGAATTCTGGCCTCTCAGTGGGCTCCTCTGCCCAGCAACGCTGCATCAGCTGGCCCAACTCCTCGCTGTGCACCTGGGTGTCGACCGACGGGCGCAGGTACGGCCACTCCCCCAAAGCCACGCGGTCAATGATCTCTGCAGAAGAGTGTGAAGAGCAGTGTTAAAGCATCAAACCAAGCCGAAAACCAGAACTGTTTACTGGCCAAATGACCAATGTCTCAACTTTGTGCCAAGCCAATATTTTTTGTTGTTCTTTGGACCATAAATCTAAACAGAATTAAGCCTGAGAGCTTAAAGACAGCTTTATGGCAGTGACTCATTTGAGAACAGTTGCTTATACAGCCCTATTAGAGGTTTACTAGCTGAAAGTAGACATGGATAGAGAGTAATAGACAGGGAGTGATAAAAGATTGAAAGGAACTGTCATGTGATATCCCAAACATGAGCCTGACCCAGGTCTCAACTTGGAAAGAAGATCAAACACAGTCCTTCTAGAGTATGCTGTTGGCTTCTGCGATGGTTTACAAACACAAAACCTACCCTCTCTTAAGACCTGTAGCACTTACTCTGCTACTAGCTTTTGCTTAAAGACGTTTCACTTTTTGAATGAACCAGTCTTTCAGCAGAAAGCAGAGGAGAATTTACAAGAAAAACAAAACTTGACAGCACAGTCCACTAAACTGACAAATCTGTCCTCCTACTGACAGTGTAAATGTGGGTTTTGTGTTACAGCTGCTAACGCTAGGAGATGTTGCTATAGCATCAGTCGTCAATATCGCCACCCGGCTGATTCAGAGAGACATATCTCACCTTTCTGTCTTTTCATTGTGTCCAAATCACTAATGTCTTTTTTATCGCTGACATCTTTCTTTTTATCTGCGCCCTCTGGCTGTTGTATTTTCCCAGTGCACTTTCCTCCCACTGCACTTACTTGCTCTGGCTAGTATTTCATTCCACTACCGCTCACCATCAAAGTCCTATTCATAATGCTTTTAGCAGCCAGGACTTCTTTTCCTTTAACGGTAAACAAATTCTTTCCTCCAATACCTTATTCACCATACGTCCTTATTTACCACCAGTACATTGCTAGAAGTTTTTTTTCAACTTTAGAGCATTTAGAGGTATTTTTCCATCTCTTTTCACAGAGATGGGCATTTGTAAAATGCTACTTGCTCAAAATGTCTCTTACAAATTCCTTCATAAATGAAAACATGAACATGAAAGCTGCTACTATTTGGGAATAAAACATGTTGCAAGCTTTGACAGCGATTGATGTTACATAGCAGCATGTCAGAGTACAGGGCTATGATTGACAACGCCTTTTACAGGCGGTTGAAGCAATTTGAATCTTGCTGAATGCCACAATGCAAACTCATTCATCCCTTCTAGACATCCCTCAAGTCATCCGTTCTCTGGTTATGGTCTTCACCTTTTTGTCTTTTCTTGTCTGTTTTGTTAAGGGAAGGATTACATTAGACTCATAGGAGGTGTGATTAGAGGAGGTCTCTTGGTAACAAGTGCAAGAACTCTATTTTTAAAGGACAGTCACTTGTCACCGCTCCCCATTCACTTCCCTTCCCTTGACAAGGTATGATACGGCCCATTTATTTATTCTTGTCTGGTGAGCCACACAGAGAAGTCCTTATCACAGAGTGACAGATGAAGTGAAGACCTGATGAGGCTCTGTGTTCTACGTAGCGCTGAATAACCACAGCTACAATATAAATTCCCCATTCCAACAAAACAACCAAACTTCACACTTACAAATATTACTTTTGGATCACCCAGAGCAGATGCTTGTCAGGCGCAGGTACATAAAGCTAAACGGTGACTTCTGAACAATCTAGAAACTTAGCCAGAGCTTTAACTTGATGGAATAAGACCCTAATAAAAAGCCTTGACAGCAAACCATGGTAGCGATTTAGTGGGACTTCGTGCCACATAAAGGATGTAGAGGAAACAGCGCTTAGCTCCGGAGGATCCAATAACATCAAGTGCGGTTTTCTCCAGTGCAATGCATCAGCGTGGACAGGAAAAGAGTGTAGAGAAGAGGACGAGAGGAGACGGGTAAATTGCGAGCGTAAACACGTGGACAGCATACGCAAGGCTTTTTGGAGTGCCAGTGAGTTGGGAGGGACCATTAGCAATCAACCCTCATAAATAAGAGAGTGACCACTTCAGTCATTAATGGGAGGAAAAGAATATGAAACACTCAGAGAGGACACTCATGGCCTTACCACAAACTGTCACTAAATCCCTTTCCAAAGGCAGCTGCTGGAAACAAGATTATTTTGGTCAAAGCTCTTAGTCCCTGGCATAGCCTGATGAACAGACTTGAGCCTCATTTTCAAAAGCATCTTAAGCCTGTGACGGTAATCAAAGAAAATGGATAACTTCTGCCTTAGAAGTTTACTTCATTAAGATGGTTGCCAACTATTTGTAGTCGACTTGTAGAATGCTTTAACTTATGACTCTGTAAGTGTGCATGTGTGTGTGTATGCGTGCGTGTGTGTGTGTGTGTGTGTGTGTGTTGGCTACATCATCCCAGAGATCATTTTTTACTCATTGGTGAGAATGCCTTGCTGAGAATTGGTGAGTGTTCTGCATGTGCGCAAGAGTGTATGTGTGGTGACAGGACTCTCTCTAGCTGAAAATACTGTAGCTTGCAAATGTTTCAGGGAACCAAGCATGTGAATGTGAGGACTCAAAGTTAATGTCCATCAGAGTTAACATTACTAGATATTTCACTATAGTGTCAGTGAGAGTGTTGTTTAAGTGTCGAATTCTTTGAGAAGTTTTTAACATTCAAACATATCCATACTGTAGGCTGAATAACTTCTTTCTAGACAGGGTGGAGATTCGTAGGAACTTCCCAGCTAACGGCACAGACAAAAGTCCACAAGGAAGGGCACATGACAGTCTGCATGGAAGCCATTTCTACTTGTAATTTCACTTTTATTGTCATAATGGCAGAATATTGTTATTGTTAATGAGTCTAATGTTCCTCTGTGGGGCACTGTTCTTCCTAGCTTATATTGAACGGAGCTAATGTACCATGTTCACTGTGTGTGTCCATCAGAAACTGACCTTTGGGGCTAAGGGACTCTCCCTCCAGGTGGAAAGCTCCTTTTCTCAGGGCTACCTCTTGCAGAATGATGCCAAAGCTGTAAATATCTCCCTTCTGAGTGCCACTGGCCGGCGGGTTCTCCATCCTCAACAACTCTGGTGTCGTCCACAGCTTCCCTGCATGCCCAAAACCAGAAAACTGATGGGATATTTGGGTTGGGATTTTCACAGGGAGATGAAATGAAGTCCTTCCTCCTCATCAGCTCCCAACACCATTTTATGCTTTTTTTCTTTTCAATTGTTTGAATAGGCTGGGTTACAAGAATACACTTTGTAAATACATAATGACATCCATTTTGCATTGATATAACCTTGAATATTGCTTGAAAAAAGCATTGTTAAACAGCGTTTAGTTGAATAGTGAAAAGAAAATATGTAGTCCAATGGTATATGTGTGAATTACAGTTAATGGTTCATTGTGAATATTACACTCAATTGCCTTAACCTTATATGAGAATCTGAACCTGGTTAAATTGTAGATACTCTGAAAAATTCTATGCATAGCTTAGTGCTCTGAATATTGAGCTTAGAACTATTCAAAATAACTCTTCATTAGCATGAACACATATCAAATTACGGCATTAATGTAACCGGTACAATAACACTCTTCAAATTTCATTTTCCTAGATAACTGCCTTCCTGGGTCACCACATTCAATAACTAGGGAATGATTTATCACGTACTCATGGTGTAAAAATGCAAACGTCATTGTTTATTACGACAATCAAATTCAAACGGTACTCAATGATTTTATCATTGAATAGCATGGCCCTCAGATGGAACGAAGACACATTCGGTATATACACACACGAAAAACCTTAAAACTAAACAGTAGAACTGACAAACCAGTAATAGAGAGTGTCAGTAAACTTGCCACCTTCAGTATACCAGGATGAACCAACCTTACATGTGTATAAATTATTACTCACAAAGAGGCACACTTAACCAAAAGAAGCTATCTAAATCATGTTTTTTGTGGAGTTACTCAGCCCACACTAATGGTAGTGAGGGAAGGAACTCAAAGGGAGAGCATATGCAATTTTTAATCTCAAAACTGGTGAAACACTTATTAGCAAACATTTATGTATTGCAAAGTAAAAAGTCTCTCCTCCAATTGCCACTGGACAAGTAAATGAGTACAGGTGGCCAGATAAATGGGTTCAGGTGGCCAGTTCCACCAACGTTGACATGAAACAGCTAATAAAACATTTTGGGCGTGAGGTAACATGACTCACGGGCGTAGTATGAGTGGGCATCCTCTGCGTCAGACTCCGTGCGGAAGCTGGAGAGACCGTAGTCTGTGATCTTCAGAACAAACCGATTATCCACCACACAGTTTGAAGACTTGAGGTTGCCATGGGAGACAATCACACTGTTATGAAGAAAGGCCATTCCCTAAGAGGAGAACACAGTCGATGCATCAAAGAAGAGAAAAGAGATCAATAGAGCTGTAAACAAAGGATGGATATTAATGAAGGTGAGGGTGGGGAAAAAAGTGACAGTTAATTGTGTGAGCCTTTCATTCTAAAGGATCTTGAAATTCTGTAAATGAAAAACTGAATACAATGTTAATATACCGTTCCAAGTATTTTCTAAGAGTAATCAAAGGGTGGCCTACAGCTTGTAGGTCTTACTGCTCTGAATACAGCTTTTTTGGTTCATTTGTGAAAGTCCAGTTCCTGGACCAGAGCGATGCCAGTAAAGACCTGATCTCCACATCACCATCACGTCACCTGGACATACCTTCACTATGTCATTTATTAGAGAATATTTGAACATCCAGTCCAAGGTGATGCTCTCATTCTCCAAAATATCCTGAGGAAGTGAAACAGACAAACACACGTGTAAACAGCACTACATTTTTTCTTAATTGTTCACACAGAGTTAACTTTTGTGTATCATTTTATGAAGTGTGAATCACTGGGTTCTTTTTTTTTCAGGTTGCTAAGATACTTCAAATGCAACTGTGCCCAAGGGGCCCAGACAAAACCCAGAACTGCAATGAAACATTTTTAGCCAAATATAAACAAGTCATTTATCATTGCTTTGACACAAAATCTAATTACTGAGTGGCTCCTGTGTGGAACAGTAAGATAGTATCCTACAGAAAAGAAAAATTCAACCTCTTGCTGTCGACTAATACTTTTATACAACTGACTCTTCACTGCTCAAATGTAAATAATCATTAAACTGTTATCAGTCTGTCATCAATCATCTAACAGAGGAGTTTACTGCTGAATAAAGTTTACTGTTGAATATGGATGGATCAATTAATCAATCAATCAATCAGTCCGTCAGTCAATCAATCAATTATATTATGCCAGTAAAGGGTAAATGTAAGATGAATCAAATCAGGTCAGGTCAGGATGAGTTCATGAATAGAGCTGTTTTCAAAAGTAATCCATAAAAAGATTCCTAATCCTATAAGGGATTTCATACATTCATGGCTAAATGTCACTGTGAAGATTATATTTAGTATTTCTTCTACTGTGTAAAAGTGACTGGAGCTCACAACTGTTAATCCAATGGTATTTGATGACATTTTGTGCCACATTTTTAAAGTGAGTGACTTGATGTATTTTGGATCAAAAAGTTATCATTTTGTCATGCTCATTTCAGTTTTGAAATCAGATCTATTGAAGCAGTTATTCAAAACTTCATGTACTAAGATCAAATAAAACATTTTAATTTTCTAGTAACATGTTTCACCATAAAAAAGTCATTTGTATATTACCTAATTATTATTATTGGTACAGACTCCACTCAGAATCAAAGATACTATCATTTATTAGTAGGACACCAAACATATATATATAAAAATCATTTCTATATCCTGTTATAATGAGCCACCTCCTGATCATTTCTGGCTTCCTTCATATATAGGATATACGATACATACATTTCAAGAACAGATACAGAAGAGTAACTAATATGTATATGTTTATACATTTATAAAAATATATTTCATATGTAAATAATGTAAATGATAAGTGTGTTTTACAGAAAAATATACCAGAAACATTACACACTATACAGCCATGGTTTTATACAATATATACCTGTATGGGGGTGGAAGGGGGGCTCAGTGAATGTATTCAACACTCACAGAGCCATTTACTATCACCTCTATCTATCCAACTCCCTCAGGTCTGCTTTTATCTATTGCTCCAGTTTTCTGCATATGAAACAATGATGCTAGCACTTCTCGGACCATTTTGATTTCTTTAACAGTGTCTCTGGGGTCATTCAAGCCTTTCTACAGAGTTCTTCTAGAGATTCTCCTAGACAGGGAAGTTAGTGAGGACACAGCTGTGTGTGTGTGTGTGTGTGTGTGTGTGTGTGTGTGTGTGCGCGTGCGTGTGTGTGAAAGGACGAGGGGGCAGATTACTGTATCAGTACCTGCAGGCTTCCGCGAGAGCAGTACTCGGTGATGATGCAGATGTTGGGATGGTCAATGCATGCACCAATAAAACGTGTCAGATGTTCATTCTGGACATCTCTCATCTGGAATCCAACAACAAGACAGATTTAATGTAAAACATGACTCTCTGGAACACATACATGCATATGCACATGCAAACCTTGTCATTCATAAATATAGAATCGATCAAATATGGATCTACTTGTCAAGTCCATATGCACGTATGAACACAAATTGTTAAATACAAACAGCACTGCGATTACACTCACGTGTTTCAACTCAAAAAGGACCTTTCGTGTCAGCTCAATACGTTTCCTGTTGACGTATTTAATTGCAATGATGTTTCCCTGGAGCAAGAACAAACACATCTTATACATTCTTCTGTGTACTGCCAACATGTTCCTAGAAATCTGTCAAAGATTAACTACAGAGAGATTTTGTATGAAGGCATTCACATGCCAGTGCACGAGAATACTGCACCTTGAAGTAGCCAGTCTTGGCAAACACTTGAAAATTGCCGTCACCTGTCATAAGAGAGCCATAGTTGGAGCCTTTCTGTACACACACACACATACACAGAAAGAGAGAGAGAGAGAGAGAGAGAGAGAGAGAAATGCATGATAAATAAAAACAATCCATTCAAGAAAAGACTTGTGTACATTATTGCATTTCTTACCAGGGAGAGTGTGAGTTTGCTGCCTGTGCTGCGTAGAGCTTTCTCCAGATTACCCATCTGGATATCTTCCCAGGAGATCCTCCAGAGCTGAGCCACCAGTTCCTTCTCTAACTTCAGCTTCCTAAGAGAGAGAGTTTGTGAGGATATGTGTTTGTGTGTGTGTGTGTGTGTGTGTGTAATAGATGTATAGACCAAAAAATGACTGAAATACAAGTCAACAGAGTGATGTCTACTTACCTGTATATAAAAACTGTGATGGTAAGGATGATGATGAGAATGAAGAACACCACAGTGACTACCATCTGGTACATTGTGATGGTCTCTGTCAATAAAAGACAGAGACAGAGAGAGAGGGAGAGAGAGAGAGAGAGAGAGAGAGAGAGAGAGAGAGAGAAAGATGGACATACAACTCCTTAGTTTCAATGTTAATTAAAGTCATCTTGTAGAATAAGTTTGCCATAAAGAGTGGCTGTGTTGGAGAATCACGAGGGAACTTCATGCTTTTTTTTATGTTGAGTCAGAGATGATGAGTCAAATCACCAAAAAAGTAAAGTAAAGTCCTACATACTCCCCAGGCAGGCAGGGTTGTCATTTTTAAAACCGCAGAAAGGAATGTTGAGAGGAACAGTGCCTCCTGGCCACTGGATTTTCATTTCAGGCAATGTTGCCATCTGCTTCTGTGTGCCGTTGTAAACAGCCACTATCTGAGAAAGGAAAAATATGCATTAAACGTGCACCAACCAGCTGAGAGTCGTAGGTCAGGGAACCCTCAGTGTTTCTCTGATGTTTCAGAGATAAAGTTGGCTAACAGTCCTCAAACTAGTGAACTGCAGACACGTCAAGGCCTCAGAAACAGGTGGTTGAGGATTTTCAGTTGGCCTTAATATTCAGCAGTGAGGTCCCTTGAGATACATGAGTTTTACTAGTCTTGGCAGAAAGACCACAGAAAAGCTGTTTGAGCTGGACAAACCACCTGAAACCACTTCACTCTCTGTAAGGGGGCGCAAAGATGATTAGAGCGTACGGGCATTGATGAGCCTCTAAACAGGTGAGAGACTTGACCCCTGCCTAGCTCTAAACAATAAGCATTCCCCATCTCTCTCTCTCTCTCTCTCTCTCTCTCTCTCTCTCTCTCTCTCTCAATCTATCTCCCCTTATGCACCAGGAAGGCACAGCTGACTGCCTGAGAAACCTGCAATTAACCTCTTTGCTGCCCCCCCCCCCCCCCCTTTACTAATCAAGAGCCTTTCAGTAGTGCAACTATTACAGTCTACCTTCCACAAATGCTCACAGAGCCTGGACAGATTGCCTGTACACTTAATGACTACAAAGGAGATGTGCTAGTTTTAGTCAAAGTAACAGAATGAATAATCATGGAGTGTGGGAGTAATTAATTAGCATTAATCAATGTTTATCAGTATATATATAAATATTTTTAAAACTTGAAGCTCCAACATCTTAAATCTTGCTCATAAAATACATACACGTGGGAAATCTTCTACATTGACTCAAGAGTAAAATTAAAACTGTATGATCTTATTATCTTTTATACTGCTCACTGCAAAAAGGGTCACGTTATGAAATTATTATTACTTATTAAGTCAACTTTTTGAATTTAGCTTAACAGTTAACTCAGTCTGTGGTCTCAAAAGAAATTGTTCAAACAAATCTGAATTTGAACCCCATGTTTTTCAAAGTGAACTGTTTTACAGATTGATATTTTATTGTTCCCCTTTTTCCCTCTGAATTGAAATGTCTAGTGCTGTGTGACTTTGTAAAAGCCACTTTAGTTTAGCCTGAGTGAGACTCGTGTAAACTCCCTGTCATATAAGGGTCAGGAACCACAGTTTATCCACAGTGTCCTCAGACTGCATAGCATGTGTGGAGAAGACTGTTAATCACTTAAATCTGCCTGTTACTGAGCATATAATTAATACAGACTGCAAATGTGAATCAACATAGACACAGTTTGGTTGCAGAGTCCTTGGCATAGGATGCCCTTGGGAACTAAGTATACTACTCACCTCTATTATTTTGTTAAAATAAAGCATTGTGATGGCTTAGCATAGTGTTCCATATAATTTTCCCCCCAGTGTGCTAAGCCAACCTAAGAAATATGGTGTGATTAATTAGTTGAAATTGTCTAAAATTTTGTTTTAAAAACATTTGTGTCTATGGGATAAGGAGCATGGAAATGTAGTGCTTGGCATGTAGAAGTCATTTTAAACAAATGCCAAAGCCCCCAGTGTTTGTTTTTTTCCTCTGACAGGTTTATAGCAGAGACCACAGACTCAGAAGATTATAAAAGAGAAGTCAGTTTCATGTCAGTTTACCAGCAGGAAAGATGAGATGAGGAAGAGAAAGAAGATTTCTGGAGGCTGACTGTGTGTGTGTGTGTGTGTGTGTGTGTGTGTGTGTGTGTGTGTGTGTGAGTGTGTGTGTGTGTGTGTGTGTGTGTGTGTGTGTGTGTGTAGAGAAGAGCTGATATTGTATGCCTGTGTGAGTATGCTTTGCTTAAATGTCCCTCTGTTAGCCACTGCATCATCACAGTGACATTATGGCACATACCTGAAAGATGCTGCTGCTAATGTCAGTCATGTCCCAAAGAGCAAAATCCGTCTCACGGTCGCCATTCTTATCTATTTGCACCAACCCAGTTACCCCTGTGTAAGGAGAGGTGAGAGGAACAGAGAGCAGAGACAATGAAAAATGTATTAATTAATGCTAATTTGCCTTATTAGCACTTCAGTATAACCACCAACTTTGGCCACCACCAGGACTAAATATGTGTTTGTACAAAAACCAAACAAACAACCAAACAAAAAAACACTAGGTCTAATATAGAGATTCATTGAGGAATACCAAATACAAATGTGTGGCATAATTGCCATAACCATTTAATATCACGATTCAAATCAACACAACAATCACTTTGACCGTCACAAATATCATTGGAGACCATTCAAGCAAGGATAACAGAGATATGTGAATCTGCCTCGCGCTGTTCCGCCGCAATTTCGCCAGGCATGAACTCCATCTTATCTGATGCTGTAGCAGGTTGTGTGTCTCTAACATCTGAGATGAGAGTCAGGCCACGAGTTTAATTTCCTGCACACGCACAAGCCTACCTACATTATTCTCTCTGGGTATAATGGGGCTAAGAGCAATTGGGTGTCAAGTGGGAGTAGAGTTAGACGTCTGCTGGAAACGAGCTCTGACATTTCAGCTGATACAAAAAAGCTTAGGCATTATCGACGTGGAAATGACACAACCGTAAGAGAGAGAGCGTTAGAGCTAGAGCTAGAGACAATGGTAGACAGAGAGAGAGAGAGAGAGAGAGAGAGAGATGGGATAGGTCCACCACCCAAAGGGAAGCATTCTAGATAATCAGTTACGAGAGATGAAACACTATATGGTCACCCATTTATCACAGCGCTCACGCACACACAGTGGTCAAGAAACCATTGACCTGATGCATCATAGGAAAATTAGCATTAGCATGGGGTTGAGATGGATAAGATGTGTCGTGTAAGAGAGAGCAGAGCAAGAGCAGCCATGCTCATGGCCTAGTGAGAACAAGTGGTTGTTGGTAATACTCCATGCATGGACCTGACACTGTGATGTGTCAGGTCTTTCCAGCAGAGGTACAATCTGCCAGAGCAGGATCTTACACAAAAGGATAACTTTACGGTCAGCCGAAGGTTCTCTGTGCAGTGGGACTATCCAATCAGTCATCATTGTAGTCTGAATACAGGTTATCTTTGTAAAATTTTATACCTGTCTTGTTTCAAAACTCAAAAAATTCATAAAAGGTCAATTCGATCATTTATTGTGCAAAAATGGGTCATTTTATAAAGAGTTAAAGATGTGTGGTATTCAAATGCGTCTTTGGTCTTTGAAATGCGAGATTGCGAAGGATCATGAATCACTTGTTCTCATTTTTGGTGAAGTAGCTAGAAAAAAAAAAAGAATAAAGTGATTCCTTTCATGATTTTGGCGATTTCTGCCTTTGAACACAAGTCTCTCACAGCTGTGTTTGATGTCATCTGGTGAAAACGCTATCTCTGTCTTAGACTAACATTTGGATAAAAAAAAAAAAGAGAGGGAGAGCCAAGAAATGTTAACAGACAGCCTGGATGCAACCGGAGTGGAACCCTCACTGACACCAACAAGATGTAAGAAACACGAAGTCTAATTTCATTAACTAAAACGAAGGAAAACATTCAAATGTCAGAGCGACATGATTAGGAACTCAGGGTTCTTGTTGCTAGGCACTCAGCATGTTGCATATTTCTCTCAAGTTTCCAGTAAGCTCCTAGCCAGCTGTGATAATGGACCCATTACAATATCTGTCAAGGAATACTAAGTCGAAGTGGGTAACATAATTTTTTACAGAGAAAGGCCAGAATTTACATGCATGGCCACAGTTTGCATTCAGTTTAAATCGACCAAAAAGTAAGGTAAAGTACATTTTCATGCTGAGTTCACACAGTGATGAACACAGCTACAAACAACTATGTTAAACAGCAAATATGAGATATTCAGTCATTTCACCTTTGTATGAGAACATATCTACATGTAATACAATCGTCTGTGGCGGTAGTGTGTGCTCACACTTATTCACAGATTAGCATTAACATCTGTTCCAGCCTATTTTATTAAAGGAGTAGGTGATGGATTAGATATCTTTACACATGGGAATGTCAGCAGAATCTATATCAAATATTTTTCCGTTGCTACTGTAAGTATATAAACTGGATACGACATTTGCACAGTTTTGCACCTTTTCATAAGAAACAAGTCAGTCTTAAAATGCCCAGTCCTTTGGAGTTGTGTTTAAAGGGTTTATGTATGTATGTATTTATTTATTTATTTTACCTAAGACACAATTATGCGAGATTGTTAGCCACCTATACAATAGCTGGCGATGGCAAATTAAAATGAAGAAAAAAAGAGCTTTGGTTTACAGTTGACTGCATGACAGTTCAGAGCTGATGTATGCTTTCTTCCTACCTTTTCAGTTTCGACAGAGACCTTGACATTTTGTCTGATAAACAAAAGAAATGGTTGAGGAGGTGTAGAAATACTCAGACAGAATGAACTATTAATATGAAGTCGTGCAGTCTGTGAACTCCAAAAGATTTAAAACATTTCACAGCCTAGGGAACAAAAAACAAAAACATAAAGAAAAACAAAAAACCAGACAAAACAACAGAGAATGCTGGGCTCTGGTCTTATCATTCTGCACAGCTGGTCTCTTTGTGAACTGGAGAATGACATGGAGAATTATTTGAATTGGACTCAGAACTGTAAATATCATATAAAACAACGTTGAGTGCAACATCAAATGAGACTGAATGTCACATGTGCGTCTTCATCTGGGCCCTGGTTTTCCCTGTTTAAGTCAAATCCTTTCAAAAGTCAAGAGAAATCTTCACAAACAGCATGAGATTTTGCTCTCCTCTGTTTCTCCTGTCTGTAAATTGCAGTGTAATTTCCTCTCAGTTTTATAGCGAGGTGGGTTTGAATAGGGAGGGTAAAGGGCAATGGTTGGCCTATATCTCTCTTCAGACAGAGAGATATCAGTGTCAGATTGTAAGGATTTGTGTGGCTGATTACTCCTCATTAGAGTTATGACAGAGTTACACTGAGGAGAGGATGGATTAATGTAAATGTGGTGTGTGTGTGGGGGGGTGGCGGGGTGGGGGGAGTGGGGGTGTTCACTGAGATCAAACGTAGACTGGTGCTCCTCATTTAGGGCTCATTGACGTCAGCGATGATTGTGCGACTGTAGTTGAAGTAAAACCCGTTACGCAAGCCTCACTCTCCAACACTGTGACACATACAATGGCATAGAACACACAGTAGCTTGGCAACATATGTGTTTCCCTGGGCTTTATCTCTTAGGACTCAGTCATTTTAACACACAGGGTATACTGTTACACACTACAATACACTGGGTTTCATGCACATGTGTATTTGTATCAAACATGTGTTTAATGTGTATTGACATAGGAAATGGTGATAAAATTAAAAGTGTGTTAAACACAAAACGTTTTTATTTAGGCCTGCCTTTCATTTTCAATATGGTCTTTCGTTCTAATAGAAGTGCAATACTACATCATTTTTTATGCCCTTCAACCGGTAATGTTAAAATTTTACAAGTTAGATGGGGCTGTTGAAATGAATGAGGCAGAATGAAGCTGTCAGAGAGGTAAAACAAAATCCGGGCTGTTTTCTAACATTTTCTCTGCTTAGGTCTTTAGACATAATTACACCCATGAGATTTTAAGTTTCACACTTGACTTCTATCACTGTGATCTCCACATGAAGAGCAGGACTCTGAGGGATGACTGGGTACAAAAAGAAAGAGAATGAGAGAGAGAGAGAGAGAGAGAGAGAGAGATACAGATACAGATACAGAGATGGAGGTGAAAGCATGAATCATAACTATGGCACACATACACTCAAATTAGGTCAGTGCAATAACTATTATGTCAAACCACTTATAGAACCTCTGTGCCTTAAAACTAGTTATCTTGGCATTCATAACTTCTCACAAAAGCAAAACCTATTTGTGTCTGCATTTTCAATCCTGCTAAAGCAGCACTGTAATGAATCTATTTCAGTGGTCCCTGGTGTGGAGAGAGAGAGAGAGAGAGAGAGAGAGAGAGAGAGACATGGATGATAGAGAATATCTGAGGTGAAGGAGTGAGAGAAGAACAGACAGATGGACAGGCAGAGATGACTAACAGTAAGGGACTGAGGTTTTTGGGAGGAGAGATTGACAGTGCCATCATGTTCTCAGCAGGTCTGGTCTGGTCAGATTAGAGGGGCTCGCCCCCCCCCCCCCCCACACCAATTCTTTGACACGGACTCTGCTGAGAGGAGAGAGTAAGAGAGTGTACAAAATAAAAGCCTGCAGTACGTACAGAGAGAGATGGAAAGAAATGGTGTGAGTACAGATATAAAAGGGAAAATGAGCAGTTAAGGCAAGAGATACAATGAAAGGACATACTGAAGAAAATAAGAGAAGACAGAGGATACATGGGGAGAGAGTAAAGAGACACTTTTCAGGAGTTAAAGACAGGACAGACAGCTGCACAAAAGTGATGGGCAGTAATCTCTGCACAAAAATTACACACTCAAGCAGAACCTCAAAGAACAAAGAAGGACAAGTTATGTAACCATCACTGTGGTTTTGGCACGGCGTGTGTAATTTGGTGAGAGATGCAGTGAACAAGGAAACTTCCAGAAGAGTGGGCATTGGTGTCCAGAAATCAACATTCTTGACACATAGATCATGCCTCTATGGTATAAACACAGACGTGCATGAATATACACACACACACACACACACACACACACACACACATACACACACACATAATGACAAGGTCACACAGCAAAATGCAGACAAACACACATGCTCACGCGCGCACGCACACAAACACACACACACACACACAAATGTACACATCCTCGATGTGAAACCAAACAAATAAAATACAACACAGCTTAGAATTGTGACACTGTCCAGTAAAGAGAAGATCTGACGCGGTGTTTGTTTTTTGACAGCTCACTGTGGGGTGCTTGGACACTTGTTGACACTTTATTAGTAATGTCTAACACATGGATCAGAACAATCTGGGGAAAGAGCCAGGCAATGCCCTCCACAGAGTCTCAGCAGTATTTCCCGAAAGCCGAAACAACACGATGCATCAAGAATGAGAAAGACAGCATGCCAGCTTTCCGGACTTGGTATAATTCAATGAATTATAGTGGTGCTAAGCAACAGTCATCATTTAGCTACCCTTTAATGATTAATGAAAAATGTTCAGACTACCACACACACAGAATAAAGCACCTGCTTCTGAACGTACGCAGTATTTCTGGTTATTTCTAATTGAAATCACTAAACTGGCTTGTTGTATTCCAGTGATATAAAGATACCACTGCCTTTGTGAACCTGTCAATATGTACGTGTGTTTGTGGTGGCATTCATAGCTGTTTTAATGTCAGAGAGGTGCTATGGATTTGTCAGCGTTGTATTGTACACGCAGAGCTGTGAATGGCATTCCGACATTTGTCCTGTACTCACCACAGCAAGCTGTCATTCATTATGGGTGTGTGTATGTTTGCTCACACACACACACACACACACACACACACACACACACACACACACACACTATGCTAAGTGTTGACTGAAGCCCAGTGTGTTGGGTACAGGAGTCAACTTGCACTCTGTATTTCTGTTTCGTTGCTGCTAATTCAAATTCCTGGATACCGTGTTAAGAGCAACACTACCAGACAACAATTTCCTTATCATTCAGGCACACATTGTACATACAGACACAATAATTCATTCTAAAAAGAAATTTGACTTTCTCTAGTTACAACAATAATGCGTTTGTTCCATTAGCATGAAAGAAATGTTTTCTGTAATCTCAGTAGTACATGGAGTTAGGCAAATTATCACAGCCATTGCAGAAAATTGGCATTTATTTTCTTTCTTTTTTAAAACTGAGATACTCAAGAAAGGCACCTGTTTGTCTTGTTAAATCTGTCTGGCGTTATCCAGTTCACCAAAAGTCAAAGCGTGAAGTCCACTCTGCTTTTCTATATGAAAAATCTTAGTGCTATTGACCCGCCTTTTACTGACTGGTCGCCTGTCTCGGTAGCAAGCGCTGACAGAGGTGCTTCATTGCGCCTGTTTTCTTTTAGCAAAGCACTCAATAATTCATTCACAGCTACAGGGACACATCGACATTGAACAGTAGACAGAATCAATAACACAAGAATGGTAGAATATGAAAAACTCTGACACAAGATTCTTTTTTCTTTTTTTTTTCTTTTATCATCTTGGCTGCATCCAGGCTCTCTGGCTTAGGAACACGGTGCTTCGAGCTGCCTCCTCTGAGGTTTTCATAATGTGAAAAATCTTTTGAGAACACCTTGGATGTGATGGAAAGATTCCACCTGACACTAGGTAATCACACATCACACATCAAAATGATGTTTATAGGATTGATCTACAGTGCCTACATGTAATTTCATGTTTTTTGGGGGGGTGGGCAACGGCGGGGGAGAGAAATACATGGAGAGAGAGAGAGAAAGAGAGAGAAAGAGAGAGAGAGAGGGAACTAGAGAGAGAAACAGAAATGCATAAAGAGTAAAAATAACACACTTCCCTTCAAGAAAAGACAAGTGCTCATCACTAATGGAGAAACAGAGATGTAGAACTTACCATAGAAGGTGCGGTTCCACATCCTCCTGGTGACCGTACCTCCAGGTGGTATGCCCTTTGCTTCAGCCATGGTTTCATTTAAGGCATGACTGTATAGCATCAGGCCATCATAGAAGCCTCCAGAGATGATGTTCATCTGCATAGGACAAGACACGCAAACTACATATCAAACATCAATATGACATCATACATACAGTATACATATACTCACTATCTAAGCCGCTTATCCTGATTAGGGTCGCGGGGGGTGCTGGAGCCTATCCCAGCGGTCATAGGGCAAAAGGCGGGGAAACACCCTGGACAGATCGCCAGTCCATCGCAGAGCAGACACACAGACAAACACACTCGCGCACACATTCATACGTAGGGGCAATGTAATTCACCTAACCTGCATGTCTTTGGACTGTGGGAGGAAACCGGAGCTCCCGGAGGAAACCCACGCAGACATATATATATATGCGTGTGTGTGTGTGTGCATTCTATGCATATATTATCTCTATACCTAATAAACAATAATTGTGGGAAGTTTTATCTACTTTATTCATTACCAAAATGAGCTACTGGATATTATATCTAGTTTCACTGATGAAATACATACTGAAATAGATGTGTTGCTGGTTTTTATGGCTGCTAGTACTTCAGTGAAATGAGAACTGTGTTCATCTCTGTCAAGTTCATTATACAACTAGCAAACTTGTCCTCCGGATCCTCCCTCGTTAGTTTTCATAAAGTGGTGGCAGAAGAAGAGCAGGGACATGGCACATTGGGGAGGCACGCTTACATAGAGAGATCCAATCAAGCACAGCCAAACTAGTCCGTCAAAATCAAAATCTTTAACCAAATGAAAAAGAGACACCATAATTCTCTGATATACTGAACCAATGGTGCTTCAACACCCCCCTGCCCACTAAAGCTCTCCAGTCTGTATTTGTAGGGTTATTTTAAAGATAAAGACCTGCTGGACAGGTCGAGTTCCTGTCATCCCAACCACATACGCTACACTGTCTGAAGGAATGAATGTTTGCACTTTGGCTTACAAACCAGAGAGAATCAGAACCATGGGAGGCATGTCTAAATTGAGTTATATGGGTTGCCAGATCAGGGAAATTCAGTTGTTTGTAGATGGAGGGTTACGGTTAATTGGTCTCAGTGAGGGATTAGGCTCCCAGCCTGAATATTTAAAAACAAAAACACTTCTTTGCTGCTTGTGTATTGGTGGACTCTTTTTTTAGTGTATAATGTATCTGTGTAATTAGAAAGACTGCTCATATTTCTGTGTGTAATTGAGTGTGTACACTTCAGTTCAACCCTGGTAGATATATGTAAATGTTTTACACATCCTTGAAAAGGCACAGAGGGTGTTTATATTTTATTCTAATGTCTTTTAATTAAATGGTGTTATTAGACAGCAGGCGCAATAGCTCCTACTCAGAACTGTGTTCAGATATCTTAAGGGTATCGTAAATCTTTCTTCAATTAAATGGTCTTAACTCAGTTAATATACTGTATATAATCTATCAGAAAAGGGAACAATAGCCTTCTCTTCAGACAAATTTAGCCATATAACAGTAACAAGCAAAGGAGCTGAGTGTCACAGATCTAAAACACCATGTTGCACATGCATGTGAGTAATGATAATAAAAAAGAAACTGGTAGTGTCTTGTAAAGCTCCACCAACAACATAGTGACCACACAGGCTTCATCTCCTTTTGTACCGGTCATATATTCTTTAAACCAAAAATCATAATGAATAAATGTATGAAATAGGACATGTGAAATGCAGCCTTTATATATCCATGAGAAACCAATGTTCGGAAGTGTATCTGCAGTGAGTCCTGCAGTGAGTCCTCTATGTAATTGGCCCCAGGAATATAAACCTGGGGACAATTACATGTTTGTGTTAAGAAATGTTTTTGATTGACACGGTCTGTTCCAGACTGTTATTATAATTATGTGAAGTGGTCGATGGTTTTTCTTATGTTGGGAAATATCCAGTGCATCTCAAAGGCCTAGTTTTATTCACATTACATCCTTATCCACTACCATGCAGAGGTCAGGGGAAGGGTTATGTTCTGGAAGTATGTCTATCTTCTCTGTGGTATTAACCTTCACCTCAGAGCATAGCTAACAGATGAATGAAAATCAGTGAGAGTGAAGACACTGCTTCTTATCACCTGCTTAAGATCCTGGTATGATTGCGTAAGCTACATGAAACCTGATCTAAATGTCTGTGTTATAAACGTCCCTGTCGGTATACATGAACCGTATGTCTATCTGTTTGTTTCCGAGACAGATGAGAACTTATTGAGTTGCTTCCTCATCAGTTTGGTCCATTGCTTGTCCTCATAATAAACTCTGCCGAACTGAATCTCTGCTCCAAATGATTTTGTCCTACTCACATCACTGGGCTCAGATGGTTCTACAAAGTCCCTACTTCAACTCACTCTGAGACCCACTCCAGATATAAGACCTGAGTGATGTATAGTGCGTTACGACATTTTTGTACAAATGAGTGATCAGTGCTTTTCATTCATTCACAGACATACGCATACACACATACAGACAGCCACACACACACACACACACACACTGTACATAAGAGAAATCATTATCACTTGATAATGACTCTTACCAGAGAGTCATCAACAGTGAAGTTGAACTTTGTTTTGGCATCAGCTTTGAGGTCTCTCACAAAGTCTTTGTACTCTTGGTTCTGTGGCTCATGGTAGGTCAGGATCTTCACATGCTGAGAGAAAGGTACAGTTACAGCATGAGAGAGACTTCCCAGTAAACATGCAGCAATATAAAATAATTATGATTTCTCTTGTTCCATTGGACAAAGCTATTAAATGATATTACAAAAGAAAACAATGGAAAGAAGACATCGCTGCTGAGAGAACTTGGAGGAGAGTGAAGAAATAAGTAAAGTCCCCCCCTAATGCATTCTTGGGCATTTCATTAGACAAACAAACATTTGTTGTCAAAAACCGCTTTATTTGGTTTTGTCTTAGTCAGTGATCGTCCGTGGCAGGTTTGACAGGGTCAGTTTGTGTCCAATAATCTCAGCCCCTCTCTCATTCCTCTAATCTTAAAAAGAAGATGCAATCATGACATCATGAAAGAAGCCTTCCCCATCCCTATGGAACTGGTCAGCATTTTCATGTGGAATTGGTTGTTTTACACTACTCTGATATAATAAAAGTATAGGGTAAACAGTGTATCATAGTAAAGACAGTATTTCAGTATGGGTTTTTAATGTAATTGTGCTATTCTTTCCAAAAGACACTTCTCATGAAAACCAACATGACACCAATATGGAGAGAGAGAGAGAGAGAGAGAGGGAGGGAGAGATGGCCTGAGCCTTGCTGAAGGCAGCTGCAAACAATGTGGAGGAACCATCAGACAGAAACACTGGCAAAAAAAATAAAGAAAAAAAGAAGAAAAGAAAAATCATATACGTGGCTGCCCAGGGCTATGGAAAATAACATTCCATTCATGTTGTTTTCTATTAAACTGATACATCTCACCCTACAATAACAGAGCCATGTCATACAGAAGGCTTTTAAGCTGGGAAGAGCTATTCACTGAGAACATGGCCATTTAGAAATGAAAGGGCTTGTGGTCACCATCTGGATGTAAGGAATAGGGAATAGAATCCCAAACAAACAAACTTATTACAGACTTAACCAACTTCAGAGGAAAAGAGAGAACAAAATGTGTGTTCAGCTTGATGCTCGTCAATCTGGATTGATGATTTCAACCAGAGCAGTTTGTGTTCTGTTCTGTCTATGGCAGTTTCTAGAAGCTTCTACAGTAGTCTTGCATTATTGAAACAGCTCATTGTCTGGAGCCTGTGGCTCTTGATTGATTTCCACTTGCACAGACAGTCAAGCCACTCATTACAATTTCCTGCTATTACTAGGCATCTGCCCATTCAGCTGTCTTTATCTCTCACACTCTCTTTCTCTCTCTTGTTCTCACCTGGTAGGCAATTTTAGCAATTTCATCATCAGAGTCTCCCCTGGCCCAGGGCTGAACGGGGTGGGATTCAAGGCTGCGTCCAAAAATGTCAATGTAGAAGAAGACGAACTCGTTGTGAGGTAACTTCGCTTTCCGGAACTGCACCATCAGCTGACGAAAGACGTCCGGAGAACAGCACACAAACACCACTGTTTTGTGAGAGGGAAGAGAAGAGGGTAGAAGAGATAGAGGAAGAGAAAAAGAGAGCAACGATATCAGAAGTAATACACAAAATAGTCCGCAGAGCTGATGCCTTGATGCATTTGCATGGATTCTAGAGCATTTTCCATCCATCACTACTGACAAGACTATGATCCAAAAATAGACCTACATTTTCTCCCATTAGCAACCCATTTACCAGCATGAGCACCAATGATCAATGGAGTAATAGGATTAACATGACATTGTGGTGAGACTGACTGCCTGACCAACACAATCAGAGGCAGATTAACACTCGTGCGTCTGTGGCGTTGGCAACAGCTGTACAGATGACAGGACAAACACAGTTTTCTCCGTAACCTCGCTGACCTCATTAATAATGCTGTTCCACTCTCACACTAGCATCTGATTTCCCTAATACTGAATGGTGAACAGTTCATCAGACGATGGAAAAAGGAAAGGAATTGAAAAGAAGAAACCTCAGTGGTCTTTTGTTCTCACAACGGTGTGTGTCATCTCCAACTTGCCCAAAAATAAACATATTATAAATCACACAATGTGGGCAGTAAGTAATAAATCTACTGAGACAAGCAATGAAGCTATCATTAAAAGAGGTGTAATTCATCAAAACTGTGTTTAAGACTGAATGGCGAAAAAACAGGACTTCCCCTTTTTACATAGAGGAAGCTCTTTGAGTATTACCCTCTTTTGCCTCAGGTTTATCTCTTGGGTTTCTAGAGATAAACAGCAATGGTTATCTCTCTAGACAAAAACATCTACAGTGTGAAGAATTATGATATATGGGAATTATTAATTATAACTGGAACAGTTCCTCAAATCAATTTGTAAATGTACTGGTAATAAATGTTCTCACACTCAGATAAAGACACAAATAATGGCCCTGCTTCAACCAGTAGAGAGAGATGGTGCAGATATATATGTGTGTGTGTGTGTGTGTCTGTCTGTCTGTCCTATTCGATGCATTGAAGGACTCTTTGGATTTCATAAAGTGAACCTCTAAGTAAAGTAAATATAGATAGAATATAGAGTCTAATATAGAGTCACTATATTTACCAAAAGAACGACCAGCAACTGCATATGCTGCAAACAATATTAACCACTGGGGTCAGCCAGCAGAGAGAGAGAGGAAGAGAGAGAGAGAGGAAGAGAGAGAGAGAGAGAGAGAGAGAGAGAGAGAGAGAGAGAGAGACAGAGAGAGAGGGAGAGAGAGAGGGAGTGAGGGGGAGGGTAGGAGGAACACTATGACCTGAGCATCAGCTGCGACGGGCTTCATTAACTCTGATCAAATCAGGCACAGTAAAAGCAGAGTGAGAGAGAGAGAGAGAGAGAGCTGTCCAGGCAACGCTCTGCTTCACTGAGGTGCTTCATTTACAGGGTGGGGGGGGGTAATTACTGCGGTTTGGCCATATGAGTGTGTGCCCGCGCAGCATTCATGCATTTCTGCTGGCACAGTGACGAACACTCTTACAAGAGACACATGATTGGGCTTTCTATATGAATTTGTTACACAAGCATAGAAAAAACTAGAGGACATGTTGAATTTATCGCAGTATAATGTGGAAAATGATATGTTTTCATGGCATCAAAAGTTTGAGAAATAGATTAATCTGAAACTCAGTGATGTCAGAGAAATTCTGGCTTAAAAGATGTCTCAGAAACACATAAACTAAGACCCAGAATGAAACAAGACACAAACTGAGACATACTCAACACTGAGAACATCTAGACCTGAACACTTATGTGCCACGATCCTGGACCATAGAGAAACAGGCCCACAGAAACTAGTACATATACATATACAGAAAGGCAGAAGAACGTTTGAGACAAAGAGGTCATGGTCAGGTATCTGCATTGGGAAACGCAGAGTGGGGGGGGGGGGGGGGGGGATTCGGGTGTTGCTGGGGGGGAGCTCAGGAAGTCTCCAGGGGCGTGATGACATTCCAGCAGAAATGGCTTCCTGTCCTGCGCCATTGTTTCTGGTTTAATGGCCTAAGCAGGATATTAGCGATGAAACCTCAGGTCAGAAGAGTTCAGAGTGATCAACCACCTCATTTTACAGCTTAAAAACAAAGATCTGGTCAGAGAGAGACAAGCACAGGGTAACAAAAGCACCGAAACTCTTTCTCCTGGGAGAGGACTCTTCACTTCCAAATATTTTGGAATTCAACCCCTAACCAGTATATTATTTGGTAGTGATAATAATAATAATAATAATAATAATAATAATAATAATAATGATGATAATGATAATAC
Organism: Chanos chanos; assembly: GCF_902362185.1. NCBI lineage: Eukaryota > Metazoa > Chordata > Actinopteri > Gonorynchiformes > Chanidae > Chanos > Chanos chanos. Next base: position 32,768,977 of record NC_044502.1, read on the forward strand.
AAGTTTATTTAGAGCCCAGTATCACTATTTATAGTCTCAAATGGCTTTACATGTCTATAACAAAATGATATTATCCATAAGTTAGAGAAAGGTATGAAGAGAATTTGCCTCCCTAATTTCTATAGGTAGACTATCCCAGAGGAAGGAAGAGCGGTAGGCAAAGGCTCGGTTGCCAGCGGACTTCTTTTTAACTCTTGGAACGACTTATAGTCCAGAATCTTGGGAGCGCAGGGTGCGAGGGGGGGTTGTAGGGTGTAATTAAGTCAGACAGGTGGGCCGGCGTATCTTTGAGTAATGTGAGTGAGGAAACCAGAGGAGCTCAAAACTAAAGGCTGGGCGTTTGAAGAAGATCTAAAACAAAATTTTGGCCCAGCTGCACAAAACCCGAAGACTAGAAGAAGTATTACAAGCTATGGAGGCTAATTGCCTAACTGCGCGAATGATTTTAGTGTCTGTTGACTTCTCCTTTAATTGTTCATTGCCTAGAGTAAGAAAACAAAATGACAAAGACACATGCGAGCTGGAACAATCCCTCAGTCAACCTTGACTGACTGACCGACCGACTGTACTCCCACCGCATTGTACAAACAGTTCCTAACAAGAGAGGCTTAAACGAGGCAGGGAAACACGCTGAAGGTGGCAAAACTCTGGGAAGAGAATCTGTCATGGGGGACTGCGACACGTTTAAGAGCTCGGAGTGAAACTGTTTCACCATGCAAATAGAAATGCTTGCTCTTTGACGTCCCCTTGGCATAAGGGAAAGAGGAACGAGGACACTGATAATGATGATGATGGTGGTAATGCTTTGTCTGTAGGCAAAAACAGAGAGTTGAAGAATGTTTCATCCTTTGAGGAAAACAACAAACAGAGAGTGGTGTTATTAAGCCACAGTTGGAATGCTCAGACCACACAACAACCTTCTGAATGCAAAGTTTGCTTACAACTGTGTCACTGACTAAAATGATCAGTTAGTGAGGTGTTGGGAAATGATAGAAAAATGGAAACAAACATAAAGGGGAAAGAGAGAGAGAGAGACAGAAATGAGTAAAATGTTACAACTCTAATTCTAGTTAAACACGGGCCTCAACCAATCTATTGACTTACACAAAATAAAACAAAAAATGGTTGTTCCGACAAGATTGTACTGGAGGACCACTCACTGAAATCTTTTATAACGTTCTTTTGAGTGTCATTTTGTAAACATGTTTGTTGATGACACAGATGAGTGACACTTGTGCTGGTTGTCCTCCAGAGTTTTCCTCCGTGGCGATTTGGGAATAAGCAGGGAGGGGTGGCAGAGTGATAGGAGTGTGAGGGCGTGAAGTACTGTGTACCATATAGCATACAGGGACTGGCACATCATTTTCAAGTTAAACCCCACCGGTTTACAGACTTCCATTTACAAATGAGGGGATGAGACCCTGTAACTCCCCTTGCAGTTTTGACAGTTCGCAACAGTATACAAATCACTGCTGATCAGCTTGTGCTTTTGTTGTTGTTGTTGTTGTTGTTCTGTATTTATTTATTTATTTATTGAAAAATGGCCCCAACACCATGGAAATAATGAGATGTTCATGGTACAGCTGACACTGAGTAAGTTTATCTATCTGAGTCACCAGGTCCCCCCCTTTTTTTCTCTTGTTTATTCTGTTGATATGAAATTTTAATTTGCATGACACTGAATGTATGTTTATGCAGTGCTGTAAAACAGGCACTTTAGTTCTTTCTCTATCTCACTCTCTCAGTCATGCTCTCTGTCTAACACACAAACATTTTTTCCTATCTCTTCAGCTGTAGCATCTCTGAGAAACCAGACTACCACACAACATATCTTCTCCCTGTCTCTATCTCTGCTTCTGTCTCTGTTTATATCTCTATCTCTGTTTATCTCTATCTCTATCTCCTTCTCTACCTCTGTCTCTGTCTCTATCTCTGTTTATCTCTATCTCTGTCTCTATTTCTATCTCTCTCTGTCTCTGTCTCTATCTCTGTTTATCTCTATCTCTGATCCTGTCTCTGTCCCTGTTTATCTACATCTGTATCTGTATTTGTATCTGTATCTCTATCTGTATCTCTATCTCTGTTTCTCTCTCTGAAATGTTGGTTTTAACTCTCTTAATGTCCACTATAGCAGCCCTTACAAACAAAGTATGTGCATTATGCAATGAAACGTTTTTTTGGATGTCTGTAGGTCAGACAGACTCTAATTTTAAACTGCTTCTATTTGCATGACGCATACTTTCTGGGAAACCTGAACACTGTGATTCTCTTCTCTTATTAGCTGCATTAGAATCTTTTTTTCTGTGGCTTACTCATATGAATTTGCCTAGATTGGCTGTAGTTTCCCCACGCAAACTCTGATTGGACCAGTAGAATGTCTAGGAGGGATTAGCAAGCAAAACCCTAATCAGGCTTAAAGAAACAATGGTACGTGGACCACCTGGTGTAATTTAATTGAAGAAACAGAGATAAATGGCCAATCAAGACTCTATGATATAACAACCCAGCCAATGCAACCACTCCCAGATAATCAGGTACTAATTACAACTGCCTTCATGTGAAATTAGATTAAAGAGTGGGAAAGTATGACACAGTAGTTATGTGGACCAGCTGAAGGCCTCTGGGAAAGACTACAGTCACATTCACAATTTAGTGGATGGCCATTTATAAATATTCCATTATATGACATTACATGGCATCTTGTCAGATCCAGACATCACTTGAGTCCTGCATTTGTAGTGTCTAGTCAGAGGCCTTTATGGATCTTTACGACCAATCAAAAGCCCTTCTATTTCCATTAGCAGATTTTTAGAGAATCATGCATCATTATTGGAATCCAGATGTGTACAAGGTTACTGGATGTTATTTATTGCAAAGAAAGTATACTTCTTAAGATCAATAATTATACTTACTGAGATCAATAATTATACTTATTAAGATCAATAAATAATCTTATTAAGATTAGTAATTCAGAACAGTTATGAGTTTTAAGTGTAGCAGTATTCCCTGAGATAGGCTATAGGATCTTGTGGTGTGTTTATGGATTGCAGATTCTATGAAAAGAGTAAAATGTCTAAAAAAAAAAGTCATGATATGTATACTGTATACAACAGCAGTGAAGTCATGCGGCAGTTTCAGCTTTTCTGAACCTTGACTGCCACCTGCCAAAAGAGACTCTCAACTCCTTCTTGTGACCATTTCATTTTCACAAATTTTCAGAGATGACGTGCAGATGGAAAACACTGTGTTTAACGATTATATGAGTCATTTCATTGCTGTTGTATCACTCAGCAACACAATCAAATAGATGATAAGGTAATACATATCCCTTAGTCTGCAGGCCTCATTGTCTAGGGTATAAGGCAAGTGTATGAGTAATGTATCTTGATATCTACCGTAGAGTTGGTTTATAGAGTATGTGTCACTTTGCCAGTTCAAACAAGTTATTAAGCCATGAGGAGTTCTCTTTACATCTAAACATTTAGAAGGAGATGACTTCGTATGACGTCACTCGAACGTCAGTGGAAAAACAAAGGCTAAAAGCAATTTATCTGCTGTATTTGGAATAATGATGTTGATGATTTACATGATATTGGGCACATCCTCAGATGCCTCAATCAAGGAGCCACAAGATAAAAGGTCGTCGTATTCTGAAACATGGCCTTGCGTGGCAGAAAAGATCCTGACACCCATATTTCTCTGGTGGGGGGCAGGGATGTTAGAGAGAGACAGGGGTTACAATGCATATTGACGTCATTGCCTTGGGTCATGATGGGAGTTAATGATTGTAATAATAATAATAATGGTTCTGTAATGAAAGGGCATTGAGGTTGTATCTGAGGTACTTTATATGGTGCATGTTCAAATGTCATTATGGAGCAGGACTGGACAAAACTTGCCTCTGTCCCTTTTGGATGTTAATGTGAGTGTGTGTGTGTGTGTGTGTGTGTGTGTGTGTGTGTGTGCGTGCGTGTGTGTATGTAACATCTAAAAGCATTTAGTGCGTCATATAAGCCCATCTACAGTTACTAATGTGATTAGAGCGGAAAGCTCTGTGTGATTGCAGGCAGGTTTGCTTTCACTCACGGTGCTTGTAAGGCATGCAGGGACTGTACAAGCATTAATCACAAACTGAAAATGACTCAAATAAAAAAAAAAAGTTAGATATAAATGATCATAACAACTACATTCCAGCAATAAGACAGATCTCATTCATAAAGACAAGAGCACTTAAGGAGGATATTACCTATTTTTGCATGCGTCTGAGCTTGGTTTGCTTAGCAGACTGCTTGTCCCTGGATTCCTACACTAATTTGAGGTAGACGGTAACTTATGAAACAGAATGTGTCTAATGGCTATGGGTATTCATGCACATCGTTCTCCCTCCCCCCTTCTTACTCCCCCCGTCCCTCCCCCTCCTACCGCCGGCACCAGTCACTGCTCAGAGAAAGACTTGTACATTTTCTTTTTTGTACCTCAGTATTTATAAACTTGATTAAATTTTAACCGATGCCAGATGGACTGAGCGAAAAGGGAGAGAAGGAAAAGAGGCCTTGTGGCTCTTTTAGTTCGGCATGGCCGATCTCTTTCACGGCAGCTATGGTGACGAGACGGGATGAGGCACGGTGGTATGTAGAGGGCGAAGCTCTGGCGAAACGATGTAAGCAGTAAACCCGTGCTGACATCCGTCACTCGAAAAACACCCACATAAATAAATAATAATAAAAAACAAGGATGTGACCGTATTAGCTCTTGTAGACACGTCATCTAATTCCATTCCGTTGAGGACAGCAATAGTTAAAAAAAGAAAAAAGAAAGAAAGAAAGAAAAGACATATGATGCAGTAAAACATGTTTGAGAATTCTCACTGTAAAATCCTATTAGTTAACTGCATTCGAAAACACAACATAAACTAATTGTATTGACAGAATCAAGTTAATGTAATTAACTCCACTCATGTGAAGATTGATATTGCACAACACTTTAATTTCGTCATGTTTGCCTGACTCAGTCAAGGCAATGAGTTTGCCTAATGTTTTCAAGTTGTTCTGAGTAATTTGCTCTCACGGAGTTTCAGGGAATGTTAAGAGCACTCGGGTCCTATAAGACATTAGGTGTTGTCTCATGCACTGCTGAGTTTTAAGTGTTCAGCATTTGTGAAGCTCTGGTGAGGAGGATGAAATTAAAAACAAAAATGGGGGGGGTACACAGATTATAACCAGTCTTCTCTACAGTTAATGATTTTCTAGATGCAGCGTAACTATGAGCATCAGTGACGCTCCAAAGTAATTGAAACATCCAAAACAAGAGAAGATTAAACATATTTTTTCATCAGCTCAGCAGCTTTGTGGTTTGTGTCTGTGTGTGTGTGTGTGTATGTGTGTGTGTGTGTTATAGAAGAAGAGGTACTGATGTGCAGACACCTGCTGAGTCTATGCATATTGGTAGCTTTGACTGAAGGGGTGACAGAACAAACAAGCCTGATTAGTGATCAGCAGGGGTCAGATGAGCCACTGTAACTGCTCTAAGCTCAGTTTCATGATTTCATAAGTGTAACAAAAAGGGAAGAACATTACTGAAACGATCAGGAGACATTGCATTGCGTTTGTATGTTTGTGTGTGTATTCGCCGGTATCAGAATTTCACACCTTTGATGAAACTCAAGAGTTTGCATCGCAAAACGCAGACTAAAGCTATGTAGATCTGAATAGAATTAATATTCAAAGCAGGTGTAGACTCAGTGCAATCATAATGAATGATCCATTCCACACGCTGTAGCTGTACTCTGTTCATATAGGGTTTGATCACCTCACTACAGCTGTACTCTTGTAATGAACATTCTGAGCACCACGTCATGCTTCCTACAGCCTGACACGTGATCATGAAAACTTAGCACCATAGAACTGCCACAGAAAATGGCCCAAAGAACTGTTAAAACTGTGAGTGTTAAGCTCATTCATAAATCAACCACTGGAAATCATGGGATACAGGAATCAAGGCTTATGCTGTTATCTATCCTAAGCTTGTGTTTACCTGTTCACTTCATCCTTATCATCTCTGAAGTTAGGACAAATGGACCTGGGCAACTGCACACTGACCACAAAGCATTCAGAAGACATGTCACAGGACACAGACCATCAACACCTAGATTGCTCTCACCATAGGAGGCTCGGAAATCCTTGTCAGAAAGAGCGATAGATGCAGTAATGCACTGAAAAGCCTCACAGCTCTTACGGGAACGCACGGCCGTGATCAAAGCCGGCGTCGCGTTGATGTATTTCACAATCTCCCTGTCAAAGGAATGGACGAAAGAATTACCACCCAGTGGGCACCAAAGCCTGACTGGAATCAATCGCGTTCAAAGCCGTGGGCAGTGCAGGCAGGGCCAAAGATATTAATCCTCATGCCTCATTCAGATTTTAGGGGGAGACGTTAAGAAATGTTGCCAAAAAAGCTGCTTTGCACACTGCAGAAGGAACTGGACATTTGAGTTGAATTATCAACAGAAATACTGATGATAATTCCAAAAAATGATTAATTATGTCAGTCTCCTGCTGTAATAATTAACCACTTTCTGCTGTTATGGAGATGAGTGTTTGAGTTTCACTTGGATGTTACTTTACTTACCAAAAAAAAAAAAAAAGCTAAGATAGACTGTGAATCACATCTGCTGACGATTTGGAAGCACTCCGCTTGTGTTGTTTTCCACAACAGCTTGTAGGTGTCAACTCCAAAGTATTACCATATCAAATATGCAACTTCATAATCTTCTGATCCTCAACAACAAGAAGAATCCCTCCCTAACCCCTCAGCTCAATTCAGCGGCTGCCAAGGACATCAGTGACAGGCGTTAATTAAACAGATGAAGTTTATGTTTCTCATGTATCTTTCTCACTTATTTGCCACTTAGACTCACTTAGAGTTTTATAAATGTGACAATCAGAGCAACACTTGGTGAAGACCCCTCTATGGTCTCCTAGGACACCAGAGTGGAGCATAAGGCCTCTGTAATCATACTCTAACACTTGACAAAGTCATCTCTCATGTGCAACACATCCTTTCTCACCTACCCGTGGCAGGTCAGCTCAAACTCCCATAGATCAACCACAGTCTCTGTTCAACAGTACATCTGAGATTTACAGGAGCTATTGTAGAGAATGCCCTCTGAACCAAACCAAACCAAACTAAAGCAAACAAACAAACAAACAAAACAACTCCTCTCTCAAGACATTTGAAATTGATGGATAGTGCCACAATCGTACAGCTGAACATTACCTTGATTTCGCTTAGCTTGCAGACGGAATATTCCAGAACAGGACTGCAGACTGTCTGGTACATGCCATATGTACCATGCGTTATCTTCTCTTGTCTGTGCAATTGATGATGATGACGATGATATGAATATTAAAGTTTTGGGCCAAGGGAAAGAGACGTGTGGGGAAGTTGATAATGTAGCGGCCAGATAATGAAAAGCTGATGATGAGTTTTGGGGAGAAGGTTATGACACCCCTGGTGACAGATGTACAACTAGTTAGTCAGGACCTTTCCTCCCTCCTCTATATTACTATCTGCTAAAACTACCTGATCATCATCAGACAGGAGAGTTCTGCATGCGAGTCTGTGTACGTCCGCATCATGTGACATATACCTCCAAGTTCAAGGTTGTGATTCGATGCAACTTACAGTGTTCTGAAGGAAGGAAAACACATCTGCCTAGAGTTATTTTGTTTCCTTCATTGTCCTGTTTGCTTTTCTCAGAGTAGGTCCTCTTTTCAATGATTTTTATTGGGCTTTATGGATGCAATATATATACGCTCTCTATGAACTATCTGCGGTAAAATGATGTTATCTAACACTTTAACATAAATAAAATCAAGAACAACAAGTACAAACCATCATAGAGGGCATCATGTAAACTTCACATAAAATACTGTAAAATATAGCTCCACCAGTGACACTCTGTATACAGCAGGTTGAGTTGAAGTTCAACTGTAACAAATACTGGTTCACCCCCGAGGACCGATGACTGATGACAGACAATAAAACGAAACGACAGCGGTAAAGGCAGGATGAAAAAGCCAAAATGACGGATACTGTTTTACAGGAAATACCGGCAGATCTGATACGCTGTCAGTGTCTTTATTTGGTAACAAAGGTCATGACCTCAGTTAATAAATGATTTTTCTGGAGACATTTATATAGCCATGTGGGAACACAGAGAAACCTGAAAGAACAATTTCATCCCCAATAAATGTGTTGTGTACTTATTGTATGCTTTGACCTTCCTGCTGATTGGATCTGATAGGATTTAAGTGCACTTAAGTTTTACAGCATTTGAAAAGGAAAAACCCTTGGTTTACATTAATGTGAATTACTCTCGGTTTTGTTTTTCCATTTTTATGTACTCCATTCTCTTTTTTCATAATAATTAACACTGTATTCCATCCAGACCAAACCAAACAACTGTTTGAAGTAACTCCAATGCTTTTGTCAGTGTTGTTGTGAGCCACACCACATGCTAGAACCACATTAACTTAACAGTTGATGCAGCATTCATGGGGTTGTTTTTCCGCACAGTTTTATGAATCTGTGTGAATAAATTCAGAGGGAACAATGTCGAGAGAAAAACGATTAAAACCACTGTGGGACAATATTAATATTTTCAGCCTGCTGTCTGGTGTACAGTGAAGAAGAAACTGCCAAAGTCACATTTCAAGAGAGAGAATTTTTAATTTGTCCTTTCACGGAGTGATGCACAACGCTGTTTAATATCCATCGAAGGCTGTTTCAGTCCTCATAAGTTACTGCTTTCCATATATATAACTCAACATAGAGGAGCAGAATTAAAATGAGAGCAATTATATCTTAGAGAGAAATGAAAAAGGAACCTATCCCTGAATAAAGAATTCCATTCCCTAAAGTACACATCCACAGTAGTATAACATCATTTAATTAGCATTTAATATGCGTATATTGTCTGGAATGAGAGGCTAAAAGTGAATGTGCATACAAATAAGATTATACGCCACGGGGAGAGACAAGACTACTCCTAGACTGCTTTATCATCTCATATTGTGTACAATTCCGTACCTCTCTCACTCTCTCCCTCTCTCTCTGGGTTAAGCCGACTGGGAGAACACACACACCACAGGGTTGGGTGACATCGGTTAACCTTGTCTGTGTGACGCTGGCAGCTGTTGGGCCTGGGGAGTTTGAACTAATGGTACAGATGCCACAAATTAGATTGAGAGGCTGCAAAAAGAGGACGATGGGAAGAGAGGTGTTCCAATGCTGGTCCACAATGGAAAAGAAAGATGAGCCATCCATTTCAGCCATGTGTTTGAGCCACTGAGATAAGTGTGCACTAATCTAATGAGTGGGTGTACTTAGGCAGTCAGTAGTTAAATTTAACTTACAACAGCATCAGAACTGATGGACAACAGCCAACAGAACATCATACACCACTGTGCAAAAGTGCAAAGTGGCACATAAACCTCATTCTATCATGATCCAAGTAATGTCTGCACGCCTTCAAAGCATCTCCGATAAATATTTCAGTTGGACAGAACCCCCATTTGTCAACTCAGCGATCAGACTTCAAAAGGAAATGTTGGGCAAACAAACTACCTTATTTGAACAACTCAAATAATCGGCCAAAAGTGCCGTTCTCACCTCTGCCGTTCTGGACGATCTTGTGGAGGTTATCAGAGTGGTTGACAAAGCCGCTGTCTTCCTCAAACACCAGGTCGGCGGTGGTGATGTTCTCAAAATGCAGCTCTGTGTACAGGCCCTCCACCGCGAAGTAACACGCACGATCGGTCATCTTGCTGTCGCTGAACATGAGCAGAGCGTGCTGACTCCACTCGAAATATCGAAAGAGGTGCAGCGCAAACTCGCCTAGTTTCTTGTGCGTGGGCCCCGTGTTTGTGATCGAGTGGTACGAGCCAGTGCTGAGGAAGGCCACGGCAGGTGCTCCGGCCGTCACCATGGGAATATCCCAGTGGGTGGTGAAAAGGCCCACGGGAGAGGACGTGTAGTCGCACCCAGGTCCTATGAAGGCCCAAGGGTTATAGGTGAACTTGAGGTCGACAGCCATCAGAGGAGCGATCGACTCCGAGCAGACGCCTTCGTCGTTCTCGCTGTTCTCAAAAACGTAGCGCAGGTTATAGCCCGGCAGGAGCGAGGGGTCTGCGTTGATGATGTTAATGGCTCGCTCCAGTGCGGGACCAACTCTGGGCCAAGCCCAAGGGTACGAGGTGTTGTTCCTGGGCAGGATCACGGCCAGCATGATGTCCGTGGGCGCTCGCGTATGGCGATGGGATTCCCGGTGGTGGTGAGAAGATCTTGAATGGATCCACTGGAAATGCAAGCTCAGCAGCAGTAGGGGAAGAAGCAGCCTCACTCCCTCCAACCAATAGAGGCGCTGCATTGCTCCAGGACTTGTGTTCCCCCAGTCGATCAGAAATGTAACTGTTGATAAACTAGAACGGGACACAGACACAATGGTATTCAAACACATGCACATACACAGTCAGACCAGGTTAAACATTCAATGCCACTTATTTTGCTTGTTCATGTCTGTCTTACTGTTCATGGGTCAGTTCATTCTTGCTATGTTGAGCAAGTCACTGAACTCCATCTTGCTCACTGGAACCGCATAACAGTGACTGCATACAAAACTGGATGTCACTGTGGCAAAAACTGTGTTGACTAAATCAGTGAGAGAGTGTCAACATTCATCCTAAACTTAATTAAAGGAAGAAAACTTGCTCCTTCCCTCTGTCACTTCTAAATGCACAGCCAGTTTATCTGCAGAAACCATCAAAGTAGAAAAAGTCAAATTTACTCAACACAGTAAAGTATTCTAAATATCTTGTTAGATAACGTTAGAGGTTGATGTTTCTTTGAAAACCTACAAGGAAAATGAGGTGATTTGAGAATGAAACAACAAACGAACAGCTCTATTAAAACCAACCAATTAAACAGAGTAACATATTACAACTCTTACCGAATCCTAATGACAGCATTTGAAACTGCAAAAGTACTTTTTTCAACATTGAAGTATTTTCTCTAAGTGTGTATCTTAATGCAGACACTAGTTAATCATATCCTGGAAAATCCAGTAATTGTGTGCTCACTGCTGAAAGCTCAGAGGGGCCAACTCCAACAGAAAGTCAGCGATGCATTACAGCTGTTCATATACACGTCGCCCTACGCTAATGGGATCTCCGATTTATAAGAGGCACGCTTTGCAAATGCATTTCATACCACAAAACATTTCAAAGCATCTCTATGAATGATGAAATATCATTACCTTCAAAAAAATACGCTACCTCTGTGTGGGCTCAGCTTTTTGATCGCCAAACTCTGGACATCTGTAGGTAAAACACATCAGCTATTGCTAGATTGCCAAAGGACCGCAAGAGGCGAATGATTTAAAAGAGGGAGGGAGAGTTGGTTTAGTAAGAGGGAGAAAAACAACGTAACATACTGTACATGCACAGAGATTGGGTAAGAAAGAGAGAAAATAGAAAGTAAGATAAGTAAGGTGAGGAAAAGTAAGTAAGGCAGGAATTACCCAAACGAGGTTTCATCTCCAGCATTCCAAGAAACTGGAACAGAATTAGGGGCAGGATTTTTTCTCTCAGGCAGCACTACAATATGCAGCTTGTAAAGGAAAAAAACGCATAAGATTGTGACATTTTCCTGAATCCACCTGGGTGAAAATATCTTGTGTGAATCCTCATTACTCCTGAGTCTTGACGTCAAAAGTTAGTCAGACAAAGTTTTTTCAAAGGAGAACAAAACTTCCCAGGAGACATTTCACTTGTTGGCACAAAAATTCCAGTCGCACTGAGACGCTTTAGAAGTGACAACCAATAAGAGAACCCTAGTGGAGAAAAAAAAGAGGGAATCCACAGGTTCTACTCCAGGAAAGAACAGAAGGTCATGAGGTAAGCATGTTGAAGAAGCCCCCTTGTCTTCAGCCAGGTTGGGTCACAGCTTGAGTCCACAAGCTCAGTAGCCGGCAAAGCCACTGATGTTGGCAAACGTCTGAATGCCTATGCCAAAGGGCAGCTGCTGTTGTGTTTTAGAGCCTTTTCAGTGGAGCAGCAGACAGCTTCGAGGAAATCTTAGCAGGGTAAACTGGTGACTAACGTTGTTTGCTCCACTGTTTTGTGTGTACGTGTGTGTGTGCGTGTGTGTGTGTGAGAGAGAGAGAGAGAGAGAGTGTGTGTGTGTGCTGGAGTGGATTCACTTTAGCCGTTCTGTCGTTCCTTCACTCAGACACAGGGGCAGGCTTCAGTTTCCTCTAAAAGGAATAGAGAGAGAGAGAGAGAGAGAGAGAGAGAGAGAGAGAGAGAGAGAGAGAGAGAGAGAGAGAGAGAGAGAGGGAGAGAGAGAAAGAGGGAGGGAGGCAGGGAGGGAAGGAGGAAGGGAAATGGGAGGGAGAGGAAGGAGGCACGAGAGGGAGAGAGAGAGAGAGAGAGAGAGAGAGAGAGAGAGAGAGAGAGAGAGAGAGAGATGTGTATTTTTCTTGAGCCACCAACTCTGTTATCCCACCTCTCATCTAAATCACAAATGAACAGCTAATGAATCAAACCGTGACAAAAGGTTGGCACCTATGCGCACGTCTGTGCTGTTTCTGTTGCTCATATGTGTGTACTTGTGTTACAAAACCCTGAACTTAGGTAGAGGCAGTAATGTACCTATCTAAAAGCAAAAGCTCACAGTGTGTGCGTGGTGAATGGGTTTCCCTCTGAGCTCTGCATGGTATGAACAGCGCACAGCCACTGTGCTGCTGCAGACCCAGCACGACCCTGACATTTCAACAGACAACTATAAAACATAACCTCAGTCAAAAATAAAGAGCTTCGCATAATGTTGTGAACAGAGCCTGTGTACCTGTAGATTACGAAAATTTGAAATCTGTGTGTGTGTGCATGTGTGTGTGTGTGTGTGTGTGTGTGTGTGTGTGTGTGTGTGTCGGTGAGAGAGAGGGCTGTGTGATTCAGTCTGTTCTTCCTCTCATGTCCTGTCCACAAATTGCTATTTGTCGGCTGTTTCTCTCTCTCTTTCACATCTGCCTTTCAGTTCTTTTCACTCGCTGCCTTTGATCTCACTTTAAACCTGAACGATACCATCTCCCATTTTGTTCCGCTTGACCTTGTGTGCAGCTGGCAGATCAATAATTGGACAGAACAAATTTCTGCAAGTGATAATGCAGGTTAAAAAGAGAATGGAGATAACCCTCAAGTTTATTTATGTAATAAATAATTCTGGCATGTGGGCAGACTTTGATCTGAACTTTTTATCTGTCCCCAAACAGAGAGACCGGTGTCCTGTGCCAGGTCCATTTCCCGTACCCCTCCTCCCCTCAGCGGAGTTGGCAGCCTTAACTCAAACGTCATTAACCTTTCTGCCAGAAGCACCAGTGCTCTGCCCATAGAACACAGGCAGACTGAAAGCAGGATAATATTACCAAAACAGGATGCAACCCAATAGTACCCTCTCCCTTCTTCAGTCTCTTTGTGCATCTCTCATTCTCTCTCTCTCTCTCTCTCTCTCTCTCTCTCTCCTTCTCTCTCTCCCTCTCTCTCTCTCTCCCTCTCTCTCTCTCTGTTCAATAAATGCAAAGTACAAAAGTGATATGGAAACATATTGTACATTTCCACTTTTAATAAAATCACGACAGAAAAGCAAACAAGCAACAATCATTCTTTTTTCTTTACAAAAGACGTCCCAGTAACATTGGACACAATCTTGATAGTATCAGTCTGTGAACAGGAAAAGACTCCTTAGCTAACACACGGCTGTCTGCACACATGCAATCATAGGGCAGCTTGTGTTAAAACATCAGCCTGGCTCATGTCTAAACGAGCGCCTGCTTCTTTTCAAAGGTGTTTGTCATTCTCCTGATCCTGGCACACAACAGTCATTCACAGTTTCACCAGTGCTGTAGTTATCTACATTTGCAGTGTAGGAACATTGGTCTGGGAGTGATGGATGGACTGAGTGTGGGAGTGAGCTGTCAGCTTCCCCTTCAGTTTTCTCCTGCCTTCTCTTTTCTCTGTTCCCCCCATCCTGTAAGTAGGAGATATCGAAGCTACCAGTTTTCTGACTGACAGTAGCCATCTCTTTCCATCTCTCTCTGTCTCTCTCCATCTCTTTCCACCACATAGTTGAGTAGCGCTGAGAAACAGCTGTGATAATAACGGAGGATTTGTGTACGTGTGTGTGTGTGTTTGTATACGTCCATGTAGACAGAACTGCTACATCTCTCAAATGAATATTAAAATTGCACTCATAACACTCATGCTCATAAATGTTGATGAGTTATGGAATGGTAAGCATGGATAAAATTGCTATTTTTTTTTTTGGGAGCAGCCATAGAGAAGCAGCAATTGAAAACTGTATGCCACAGCCTATCAGTCAGTATTCTGTTCTTAATAGCATTCCCTCATTTGCTGTGCTCCTATAATAACACTGCCATGTGTTGTATGTTGAGGTAATTAAAAAACAGCACTGTAAATACATTCTTATTCCTCTGGTAGTGTAACGAGGTCTATGGGAGCATTCATGCTTGTCTGTATTATTGCATATATCTCTGTGTGATTTTTTTTTTTTTTTGCTTGTTTGTTTGCTTTTCAGCTCTGTTGAACACTACATATTTTGATTACTCTATGAGACATCTGCAGGAAAAAGAGGGTGGAAGTGGAGTTCTAAACAGACAGCTCATTTTACCCACCCTGACTCAGCAAATTGTATACATACTACACGTCGCATATCCTGTTGTATGTCTGCAAACACTCTCCTCACCTTGTCTGAGTCAAACCATACAGCAGGCTATAAAGCAACAATCAATACTGTCAATACACTACAGCTTCCAAACAAAACTGCTGAACCACAACACAAACAAACAAAGAAACAAACAAAACAAATAAAACGACTACGTGTCATTTATTAAAAATGAACATTACACCGCTTTTCAATTGTAACACTTTTCTGTGCCATGTTTTTTCCCTCTGGAGATGTTTTTCACAGGTGTGCGTAAGTAGGTGTGTTTTAGCATGTTTAATGCCATACAGAAGTCCGGGGCTGGGATAAGGGCAAACTGGAGGTTTGAGTGTAGTTTGAGTTGAACAGCCTTTAGAATAACATCTGAAACTGTCATGTGACAACACAAATGCTGTGGACTCAACACATCAATTTTTGATTCCATTCCAGAAGGCTTGAAAACAAATTAGAGGGAAACAAATAGGCAGTTCCGCTCTTTGGAGACAACCTTGAGCTCAGATCACATGCTGCCTAGTGAGCTAAGCACAGTGAAACTATAACTTTGGTATAATAACAGTAAATGGATCCACAAACAAGCTAAGTCAAAAGTTTCAACTGTGTGAATGAAGGCGATCACAGTTTCTTAAAATTTAAGGGTAAAACATGTGCAAAATTTTGTAAATAAAAAGAATTTGTTGAAGAAAATAATAGTACATTGATCCTCTTTTAGTGTTTATGATTGTAGTGATACTGTAACATTTTTTCAAAATTCTTATAGGAAGCCAGTGGGATTGTACCCCACCCTAAACTAATTGATGAAAACGTTTCTACTTAGATTAACTCCAGTGTTCTATTTGAAGCCCAGGAACCATGTTCGGTGACGTATGACATTATTACTCAAATGTCAGTGCTACATAATTGCCACACCATAGGATCCGCAGTATTACTAAGAATATTTCTGTGGTACTTAGTATTCATGTATTCAAACTTACATCCTGTGAAATCCAGAAAATTGAACTGGATGTTTTTCAGTTGCAAAATTATCAATTTTAAATTCATTGAATGAGTGACAATACACTGAATACCAGTGTATAGCTCCTCCGTAATTCTAAAATGAATGCGACAATGCAGCAAGGAGAGAATGGTGGCGATGACTCAGTCCAGTACCTTTCATTTCAAACGCTGTCCCTACTTAAATTTAAAGGTGATACCGGCAGCACCATGGTAACAAGGTAGCCCCAGAGTTTATATATAGTTTAAATCCTCACACTCTCGTACCATATTTGTGACGCCCCTTGGTGGCTGTTTAGCGACGAACAAGAACCTGACACCAATCTGTTTGAATGGGGAGTCGTATGTATCATAGGAAGCACAAGATGTTTCAACATTTACCCAACGTATTTTGTTTTCCTGATGAACAGCCTACCAGTTAAATTTCTCACAAATGACTGAATATGTTTTTATTCTGTAGTTACAGCCAGCAGACACTAGCAGGCATTATTTAAATGTCGTAAAAGTTCGCAAGACCTGCTAGCAATCCGCAGCGGTAATGTCCATGCTAGCATAATTTAGAATACTCTTACGGAGATACGAACAGAGATTTCTTTAAACTTAGTTCACTATCTTTAACGTTAATGAGCTAGCTTGACTAATTAAACTATGGTGGCCATGACCATAATATTGTGCAAAAGCATGCTGCTCTGCACATATTCCGTGCTATGTGAACGAGGTCAACATTAACTTGTATTGACAACATTACACAATGGGCAACGCTGTATTTAAAAAGATAAAAGGATTTAGTGAGAATCATCTCTGCGTTGTTTTTCATTGACTCCAGACAAGTGGATCTTTTACAACTGTGACAACTTTAAACTGTATCAGTGCTCCTTAGCTGTTGTATATGTAGCATATATACTGTGAGTATCAATGTCACCATGAGATCACAAAATATGTGTGTGTTTGACTGAATTATTCAGAACAATTAAATATTGAAAATACTCAGTCTGTACACAGGAACAAGAGATAAACTCATCGCGTTTTGGATGAGAGCAGAATAAATACGTTTACATGAATAATTCCACAGTCTCAACAAGCATCGACTAAAAACTGAATATAATCTTACGTATGAAGAAATGCTGTTTCCCCCCCCTTAATTCTCCAGTTGGCCTCCTCTGTGTTTCACTATCAACACAACTACAACAGCTAAACAGTTAACAGTGTTTGTGACAGTGAAAACTACTGCAGTATATGTCTATACAGAGAGGGCAAATACTTTCAAAGCTTTAAACCATTAACATATATTTTTTACCTATTTAAATGAAGTCTGAAATGACAGACTTGGACTTCCTAAACTTTCCAGAAAACCTCATCATGACTGGCATCTAACTGTGAAATGCCTTTTTAAAAAGCATAGAGTACACTTTAATAATTGAACATTCAGTCATTAATAAGGGGCAAAATGTCCTGACTATAATAAGACCAGGATATATTTTAATTATTAACAATGGTCATCAGGGTCTTTAAACTATTCAGTATCTGAGGGAGATCCTTGCCCTGTATCATAACCTTGTTGGCTGTTAACTTAAAACATTGAACCCCAGACTCTTACAGACTAGACTGACATCAAAAGGGTCCACACAACATATAGAAATTCTTCTCTTTCAGAAGAAGTTAAGAATTTCATTATTTAATCCTAAATGTTTGGGTAGATTATCTAGAGTACTGGTCAAATACGAATAGCAACAGACAGAAAGACAACAGCGGGATAAATGAACTGGGAAAAACAAGCATGACAAATGGACCGAAAAACTACTGCGGTTCTGAACTTTGCCAGAACAAATCTCCAAACTCTTTAGAGCTTAAAATGATTCTGGTCGTGTGTTTCCAGCTATCTACACTGTAGTTTTGGAACTCTGTCAGGAACTTTCTCCATTGTTTAGATTTTCCAGGCACATCTCACAAAGAGTCTCCAGGTGCTCCTGTTAGAAAGCATAGTTTCAATGATCAACTCTGAGATAAAGCAAAGAAGCAGTTCACGGAACTAAGAACAGGATAAAAAAAAAAAGCCTGTCTGTCAATCAAGACATGCAATAAACATTAAGACGATTGCATGAGTCATACGCAGACATATAAGGACAGTTTTAATTAAGTATCTGATGGCTTTGGCTTGACAGCTTTGGCTATGATGCACACAAGAATACACCAGTCAAACAAATTATAGCTCCATTGCTCTTCAGGTTCTGGATGCAGATCTGTATCACAAGTGAGGGAGTTTGCCCTTGCTGACAATTACTTCGAGAAATAATTTCACTTCATGAGATGATATTTCTTGCTGCTTACATTTTGAAATCCTGTATCCTGTTTCAATGTGCGATTTTCACATGCTGATCAAGCAAAAACATTTAAACATCCTAACTTAAAAACCTACACTTAAAGTCACTACTTTATCCCACTTCATGTGAGAATGAATGCTGTGGTATCCCAAAATTCTTGATGTAGCACAGCTCCCAATTCAGTGCCTAATGCATCCATCTGAACAATGAAGAACTACTTAAAGTCTGGAGTGCACTACACAAGTTTTATAGTAAGGGCATTATTGAGCTATGAGCTGAGAAGGCTAAGCCAAAACCAATACTGGTGGGCCCAGTCCAGTTCATTTCCTGAGGAGGTCGACATTACAAATTTGGTCTTGCTTCCATCTCACAAGGCCTGCCCATCTAACATTTAGGTTCCAATAGAATGTTAATACAAGTACAAGAACCAATCACCTGGCTGAAAGTCCTGGTACTTTCCAGGCCAATTATATGCCTATTTCCAGGTTTGCTGGGCATATTCCATGTGCTTATTCGAATCATTGCCTTACTTCTTGTGCATGTTTCATGACTGATGGATGGGGAGAAAGTTGCTGCCCCCATACTTCTTTGATGAGGTTCAGTAACCAAGGACATAAATTATCAAGATGTGCCACTTTCACCCATTCTTGGATATTACCCGCAGGGAGAGAGCAGTACATTTGTTACCTCTTCTCAAAGTTATGGTGCCAGGATCTTGGGCCTAGTTTTCTGGAGACCACCAATCTTGTTCAGCTATTATTCAAAGCCATATAGGTTTACTTCAATATCATCTTGAGTTGTCAGTATGATTAGGGGTTGATGGCCTGTCTTTCGGGTAGGACCTGCCTTCCCTGGGGGTGTCCATTGCTTGGAACAGATTCCAATTATATGAGCAAAGAGAGAAGAGAGAGAAGTGTGTGAGTTCCAAGAAAGTTTAGGCGGAAGAGCTCCAAGGATCTTGGAGGTGCGAGAGATGAGTTTTCCAGCAGTGGGTGTTGGACTGGCTCCACTGTGCACTCTTGAGGAATTCACAGTAATGATGCTGGAATTTGACATGTAGTTAGTTGCTGTCCAGGGTGCTGAAGTGTGTCATCTGTGGTTACCTGTCAGAGCTGAAGTGACACATGAGCATGAATACTGATGATGTTGGAGGGTGTGCTGCACAGAGAAATTTATCAGAGAACAGGAAGGTTTTGTTTGTCGGAGAGAGTGTATGCAGTGATGGATACTTTGCATAGTTGTCGCTCATATCTTCCTGAAGTCTTCTTCAAGGTGTCACTATACCTCAGCTGTTCAAGGACTCATGCATGGATCTGAGTAATACAGTACACAATGTCCTTATAGCAGATTAAAATTAAGCATATCAGACCAAAAGCTCATCAACAAGAGGGCACAAATCTGAAGGCACCACCAACTATGACAATAACTTTGTGACATCTTTACTATGTATCTTGGCTTGTGCAAATGTTTCCAGTTCATAGAAGTGAGAGATTCTATACAAACAGCTACTGGTAAATAAAATTATCCACTGCAGGTTATTGTGATTGCTCATGCTAATACCAGTATGCAACATTAATGTCTGTTTTTTTGTTGAAACAGATAAAGTCAAATCATGGACTAGATATCACCGTTAATGAGTATTCTCGATGGAATGTCCTTTTCAGTCCTAGACTAGACTATGTCTCTGTCAGGTGAACTGGTCCTATATCTTGCACTGTAAAACGAGTTGTCATAGGATTAAGACATTTGAAATACCAAATGAGGATTGAATTAAAGGTGAATGAGCACCGTGACAGCGGTGTAAATGTATATATACAGTTTTCCAGTTGCTGCAATATCTACAGTTTAGCTGAGCTTAATTCCCACTGTTATGGCTCGTTTGATGACTGTTGATGGAACCAAACTACTGCTGTTTTCCTGTTGATGCCATCTGTGAAATTGAGGTGCTTTGTTGTACCCCAGAAAATAGTCTCTTGCCATAGATACTTTCCCCTGTTATAAAGTAAAGAAGTAATGCCCTTTCTAGCTGCTGCATCATATCCACAGACATCCCCCTCTGTCCCAGGTCTCATCTGATTCTACATCTCATCTGCCAGGGACAGCCATAAAGTAAACAACCCAACACTGTCTTTTCTGTGCTTTAGAGTTCCTGGCGTCATCAGTGTAACTATCTGTGTAGACGTTATTCATCTCTGTTCACATCATGACTGACTGATTTATGCTGACAGCACTATCTGCCTGATATATTTACAATGCCTTTTTGACTGTTAGGCAGTCACTTCTTGATCCTGTGCTTGCGGTGGCCCCTTGTCTTGACTTTGTCTCCCTGGTCCTTTTACAAGTGTTGGCATTTGCATCAGTATCCATCACCGTAAAGTATTTTATTTTACAATACAGACAACAAAAGCTGTCAGAGATTAAGAGGATTCTGATATTTCTGACCTGCAGTGAGCATGCCCATCAACTGATTTAGTGAACGGCACTTTCCTCTTCCAATCCTCTCTGTCTCATGGTTGGATATGGTTTTGTATTTCATTAAAGACTCAAGCCAGAGCAACATGCCAGAGAGTAATAGAACACATATGGGATAGCTGGCCGACCTGGAAATCACGGGACCAGTTTGGGTTGGTTCATGACAGTTCCATATCCTTATTCATGAAAAGAATATCAGTCCAGATCCTGATACCAGACTGAACTGGATGGTTGCTCTAGCCATCAGTGGGTAGTATCTGGGTTTAAAAAAAAGCACCAGTTTAGGCGATCTTTTGTGTCTCACAAAACTGGGGGCTTACTTCCTAGAATAGTATTTCAAGACAGCAATGACCATTTTGTATGAGAGGTGGAAGTAACAAAAAGTACCTGATTAAAATAGAGCTGGTGAAAACACATGTGAATTAAAAATGTAGTAGATAAATTGCATGTGAATTCAAAATTTAAGTGATAAACAGTCATTTGATTTGAAGATTATTTCATAAAATAAGCACTAATTTGATAAAGTACTAGTCATGGTTTATAATTCATCACCATTATCTGTCATTCATAATTAATCATTTAAGCAATGTATGGGTAGTCTGTTTTCCCCATGTATAGTAAAACTTCACCAGGATAAAGCTGTAGTTAATTTAGGACAGTCCCACACACACAAGCAACTGTAAGATTATAAAGGAGATTCATTGCCTCAGACTGCTGTTACCTTATAGATGGCTTTTAGAAAACATCATTAATTTAACAGCGCACATTAAAAAATGGTAACCACATAGCAAATAGCAAGTCTTTTCCAGTCCCAATGTGTAAGACAGCTAGCAGGCTAGCTGGCTAGATAACTCATTAGTTCTATGTGTTCTCCATTCCATTCCTTAGTGTAGCCTCTTCCAAAAAAGCTGAGTCAAGATAATTCTGCCTCTTTTCTTTCTGGGACTGTATCTAGAGGTTCTGTTGCCCATGACCTGGAACTTTGCAAGATCATTTCAGTGGTAACAAACGGAACACTCTCAGGCCAATCTGATCTGATAGAGAGGTGTCATCATCTGCATGATCTGTCCATATGCAAGACAAACGTCACACTTTGCAAAACATTTTAATAATAAAATTGAGAACATTTTTTCATTAACAAAAATGAACTTGTTGTGTCAGAAAGAGGGCACAGGAATCAAAAGTCTCCTTCATGTCTGGAAAATGTTACTCTAAAACAGATAATGGTCAATTTTTTTGAAGGATTTTGAGCAGATTCTGAACCAAAGACACACCTATCAAAGGAACCTGACTGGCTTTGAGTCATTGTCCTTTAACAAAAAGCAACACATCTCCATCAAATAGCTTCACCCAAATCAGACACCAAATGAGAGCCTCAGTTAAATACTGTGCCAACTCTATTCCACAACACAACTGCTATGACAGAACATTCCTTGCATTTGTAGATATTCCAATTTCTGTAGCATTTTTGGTCTTGGAGCAGACTTTCCATGTACAAAGTGCAGCATACACAGGATGGGTAGTTATACAAAGAAAACACATCAGCTAAGCCTTCGTTCATATATTAGACGGATTTGTATGTCTTGGAAGGTTCTGTGAATTATTTTTTCTGGATCTGAGCCATTCAATAAGGGGAAAATGTGAAAATGTTTTTAGGGAGTTATTTACAGCTTAACTAAAGTACATAGGGTTAGATCAGGGCAGTTGGGTGATTATGAATCAAGCTGTCAATTACTGATAAGAGGAAGTCTCTCCACAAATCTCGTGGCTGGTAGAGGTTAGGCTACTCTATGTCTGCAGGGTCAACCTCAGCCATGTAAGCATCCAACTCAGCATCTAGGCGGCTTTTGGTGTTAGACATGTACTCGTCCAGCTGGATGTCGAGCATCTCTCTGGTGATAGCACAGCGGGCCAATCCCCTGTCTCTGCCCCGCCCACGGCCTCTGCCACGCAAGGCCCCAGTCATAACTGCACCCAGCCTCCTGCCTGAGAAGGGAAAAAGGACCAAAGCGTCAGCATTGACACTCTGAGGTCACTGGAGACCGGGCATTCACACAGATTTGAAAGGCTTTGAAAGAATAAACAAAAACACAACAACATCTAGTTGTCTTTTTTTCTGACCGAAGCATTTAAAATCCACTGCCAAAAGAAATTTGTTCTTGATAAGTTAGTTACCTTTTTCTCTCAATCCCTCTTGGACTCTGCCTCCAACCGCCACACCAAAACACATCTGACCCCTTTTGTGCCTTAGCGCTCGGGGCCCCATCAACTGAGACAGAGCCCCTTGTCCACGATATCTGCTCATATCTGTAAAAAGACCATTTTCAGAGGAAAAAAAAACAACAGACAGCAAACAAAATGACATATCATTACAGGACTTTCAACATATTCTGAGTCGGAAAGGTCAGAATTATCGGCAAATATTAAGACATTCAGATTTACGTCTAGCGTATACGGGTCTGCTGATCCCTGTCATGTGATCTCCTTGTCCTCTCAGTCCTGGTGCAGGGAAGCCCAGGGTGGCTCCTCTAACCATGGACCCGCCCAGCCTGGCTTTGACATTGGCCCTTCCCAAGCGCTGCCTCAGACTCTTCAGTATTCACCAACCACAACAGGATGAGAGAATCAGCAGAGGTCAAGCATACAACAGGTTTTCAAAAGGAAGAGCATTTGCATTTTACATCTCATTTGGAATGGAAAAACTGAAGTACAAAAGCCCTTCTTCTCACATCACCAATAATGCCAAGTGGTATGAATACCAAAGCAAAAACAATTACTTATATTGTTTATGCAGTCCTGCTCACCCACTCCACTATCCTTTCAGAATATCAACAGATATTTTGAATTATATTCTACATCTTCAGCATTATGAATGTGAGCGTATAATCAAATGATTAAACAACCACAAATTCTTTAAAGATAGCATTGGGACATAATCTACCCCAGGAGAGATGTGGTTCATTATCATGCTATGATGCGACGGCATTACAGAATGCACAGAGACACACTGAATGTCAATGCCGAGACAGCACTGGAGAAAGTGCAGAGAAACTATAGAATTTGGATAAGCTGGAGCCTGACACGGGGATTCACATAGACTTTGAAGCTGAAGATAATGATGTCGACGTGGGGGTTTCAACGGACTCTGACTCTTGGCTGACACCTCAGGCAAAGACACCTTGAGGTTGCAGCAAAAAAGACATAACGGAGCCACCTGCCATGGCGAGAGAGGAAACAGTCTGGGTAGAGGAAACTCCCACAGACATTTATAACATTCACATGACATTTGGGAAGACAAGACTGGGCTTACACAACGTGCTAAAACCAAAATTGCCAGTATACCAGTACTCTTTGTTTCTATGACATGAAGCTATCATAAGAAAAGCGATGACTGATGCTGAAAGTGTAACAAGAACGTTTATTTCTTTACTTACTCATTATTTCACATTTGTGATTTATAGAATTCATTCATCAAGAGAAACAAGAGGCAGTTTTAAAGTTTGTGGCCTGATGCAAAACATGCTTGAAGCATCTATTTATGCTGCTAAAAACCTGTATGAACTAGTTGTGACACCAGTAGGCACTGGTGGTCATAGCTGGCAGTCAGAAAAGTTCAGTGGTGCTAGTGTTAGATAGCACTGGATACAGGCAGCATATTGTCTTAATAAAGGCAAATCAAATTAAATAAAATCAAATTAAATCAATTATATGACTGACTAAATTAACACCATGCATTCTGCTAAACACTACGCTGAACGGAGCAATGTCAAGCGTTTGCCTTACCCCTTTGTTATGCAAAGCAGCCTGGACAGAGGGTCTGCTCTCCATTTGCAGGGCCAGCTTCTGATTGTGCAGTGAACCTGGGTTATGCTGTGATGTCTGTTTGTTCTTTAGCACGTCGGTAAACCTTACAGAACGTGGTCAGAGAGGAAAAAAGAAAAGAAAAGAAAAAAAACGAGGGACAACACAGGTGATGTGGAGTGGCTACAAAGAGACTCGTTTGACATCAGTCACACAATTCTAGCTTACCAGCTACTTATCATATCATTTCTGAATCGTAATAGCCTGCTGTTTAGTGGACCCAAATATTAAACTTGCAACGGGCATATACTAAAAACAAGAGAATATACTGACAATAGAAATTCAAGTACTGACTAAGAAAACAAGTCACAGTGCAAAACAGGACCTGTGAAACCTGCACTAAATGGTTTATCACCTGTGCCTCTTACAGCCCCAAGTGTACCAAATACACAAAGCACAAAGGCTGAGCACTGGTATTTCATGTGACAAAAATCCTGACAAAATTCTCGAAGGAGAGGAGAGTGTGTAGAGTGGACCAACAGGTAGGAACTTCCCATGTCTTTCAGAGGTTAATGTGCCTGATCAGTCCTAACCTAATGTGTCCAAACTAAAGAGACAGTTGTCATTTAAACATCAGGCTCACTCAGCTTTCTTAAGCGTTTACTTTTACACATGCGTGAGGTTAACTCTCACCTATATCATTCTGTGACATCTCTCTTATTCATTTGAAATACAACCTTGATAGGTAAGGCAAATAACTGACCACGGACTCTCCCCGTTTGTGTGTTACAGGAGCGCCACTCACCGATCATGCAGTGACATTGTCGAAGTGCTTTCCAATGTAACTTTTTTTAAAGTTGGGTTACTCATCTTCAAGAGTGAGCACTGAAACCTACAGTGAAGAAAGAGATAAAAGGCATCGTGCTTTAAACTTGCTTGAAATAATGCTTGCTGTACCCAGGAACACGGGTTCGCCCAAGAATATAACAGTCGGTTACTCTCAAACCTAATGTGTTCCTAAAGATAACCTACATTTACCGGGATAACTTGGCCACCTTAACCAATATTCAATCAGGGTGTGATGGTCTAGCTTGCTAGCATAACTAACGAATTTGACCAAGCAAGATATTTTTATCACAAGATATTACGCCAGCTGGAACCTTGCTTAGACTTCTGATACTGCGTGTTAAAGACATTTTTGGGTAAAATCTAAACTTTACGCTTTTATAAATTTAAAACGTTCAATCGTCAAAGAACACGTGCTGCTTTTTAATCTAGTTAGACTGAGTTGAACCCCGCAAGCTAATATAGGCTTGTTGCACGTTCAGTAACAAAAGTTATTGATCATATGTCCCAGAAATTATCTTTCACAAATTCACAAACGTTCTGTTTTACCTCCCTATTTATGTCCACAATCGTTGCAGCCAAATTCGGCAACCGTCTCCGTTTACCTGTCTTTTTACCGCCTCCTACAGTATTCTGGGATGTAAAGTCTCTAAAATTGCTGCTCTTTTTGAAGAGATGTTTGTGACAGGACTTCACCGTTGGATGTCGTAGTTCTCCCACATTTTATAGCAGTGGGTTCGTCGTGTCGCCCCCCCCCCCCCCTCCCCCCCTTTTTTTTGTGTGTTTGTTAACGTTCGACATCTATCACTTAGTAGACGTCTAGGTCTTACGGCAAAGTCTTTAAACGGCTGTTAAATGACTTTCACTGATGTAATGAGACCATGGCTAACAGCGCCAAGTTAACGGTATTGGTGTTATATATATATATTTAGAGAGAGAGAGACTCCTTTTAAAGTTCATTCTCAGTAACCACTAAATTTACTTTATTATAGTTTCTTTCAGTAAATTCGAGCGAAGTAGAATATGATTACAGGCGAAGGAAAAAACTCCGCCGACCTGTTAGTCTCAGTGCAACCCAGACAGACAGCCCCCCGGCAAGTGGCGAGGGCAGAGTCATTGTTGGCACGAAGCCTTCGTCTCGGATGAGACGGCAGTAACTGACTTTAGTTTTCAAGAGGTTCCAGTCTGTAGTTCCAGCGTCCAGTGTTTCTCAAATGAAAGGGTCTAGCAGGATGTGAGAATGGAGACAAAACGGCTGGTATACAGATTACACCAGATGTGAACAGTCAAGGTTCAAAATCAGATGGAGTAGAGAAGGGCGTACAGGAGTAACTACATAAATAACAACACTTCAAAAGGACTTTCAAGTAAGTACATAATGCTGTTTCACCGTTATTAAGTTTCTCTGTTCTCTTTTTATCCTTTATGACCTTATATACTCCTGGACTACGCTTGGAGAATGTCAATGAATGTAAGATAACATTTCTTGGAATGATGGTGATACATTTTATGAAATATCTAAAACATGCTCAGCCATGAAAAAAATTACAGGGGACACGTGACACGTAATGTCATGAAACATCCTTGAGATTATACTTGAAGAGCAATAGAGAGGGACTGTCAATGTAAATCAGTCTTGCTGTCACTTAAAAAAACATTCTTACAAACGTTAATTAATATTTGAACCAGTGCTCTGTTATGTTTAGTTTTATCAGAAAACTGTCGAATAAGATTTTCAACTCAATTTATCTAGTTCAGAAGTGGTCATCTGTCGGAGGGCGAATGCGGCCTAAAGTGATGTTAAAATGCTCCTCTTCTCACTCACTCACTCCATCCCTCACTCACTCAGCCTGTCTGTCTGTCTGTCTGTCTTTCTTTAGTTGCAAAAAACGTGCCTTAAAAACATTTCACATGTGTATTAACCGTTGGAAAGGTTTCACAGATACCTACTAAAAGATTATAACACACCTTTAATCACACATTTAACATTTAATAAACCTTGGAATAAAAGTCACATGTTTATTAGATAATGGAACATTGTCCAGCATAAATTACAGCTGACATCAGTTTTATTGTGTAGCACAAGAAAGGCCACTTATTATCAAATGTGGAAAGTGTAACACATTTTTAAAGACTGAAAAATGTTTCCTGCTTTTAAATGATTTCACTTTGTTCTACATCTTTGCCATTTAATTTTAAGATTCAGGCAGCTGCATGAGAATATATGATTTTTATCTGAAGTAGGTGATATATTTTGTCAGTCAGCTTCACAGTAATTGCTCCTTAACCCACAGAACAATTTTTCCACAACCTTCTATCTGCAATTACCAGCCTGTGAGACTCACAATGACTAGCCTACAAAGGAAATATATATGTGACTATTCCTGTTTATACTGATCAGCCTGAAAGACTTCACTCTACTATTATTACCAAACTGACTGTCCAATGCCGACAGCATCCAAAGTAGCATTCTTCGAATCTGGCCCTGGAGGAGGTCTGGAGAATTAGAGGCCAATTTTTACATGGCAAACAGGTGTACACACACTCTTCAAAGAGCCACTCAGAGATCACAGTGTTGGGCTGATATGAAAACCATTACAACGCCTGACATTTAGGACAAGACACGAATGATCAACCTTTGAGAGAACTTGTCAGCAACAACCAGTCTGACTGACGCCTGTTGATCAGCCCATGAGACTTAAGCTGTGCATGTGAGACACAACTGAGAAAGAAATTAGCCATATTGCTCATGATTTCTAATCTTATCTTTTGTTAAAATAAAAATAGTCTTGCTCGTTCATTATTCTCGTAATCTCTTATTCTATCAGTAAATCTTAAATTGCATTAATAGAGAACAAAAATGGACAAGAGTGTTAGCAACTGGAACTGCATTGAATACCATGGCTAAAGCATTTGAGTGAAGGTCTTCAGGGGGTAAATGTATAATATTTGTCATAAGTCTCAACGTCAAGACAAAGCCAAGCCAAGAACATTTGTTTTAAGACTCAGGTCCCTATCTTGCAAATAAGGCCTCGTGTTATCAGATGCTAACATATCATTACAGGTAAAATAAAGATGACTTCTTACAGGTAATCTCCTTAAAGAAGAATATTTTTTTTCCTAGCACTTGACTTAAGTGTTTCAGATATTTGAATGTTGACTAATTTCTTTGATGATATGGCTTGGTTGAGAAGTGACCACACTACCTTGCTCGATGTTATTGTAGGATCTGAAGATATACCTGAGACAGACATTTGTTGGTATATCAACACTTAAAACATTTCAAAAAGATCATGGTTGAGGGCAAGACACTAGCTCCAGATACAGTGATTAGAAAAGAGCTTTCACCTATGTGTTGTGCGTTGACTCTCTGGTATTCTCAGAGATGTCTGCCTTGGGGGCTTCTTCATCTGGGGATTGAATGCTACATGACTTATGAACCAGGTGTTCAAGAAATGATAATTAAATTGGTGTGGTTCTGAAAGATGTTTTCTATAGGCTTCTCAGAATGTCAAAATTTCTGTTTGCACCTAAAAGGTTGGTTGCTGAAGGGACAATGTACAGAACCAAAATGAAAGTTACTAGGTCATTTTACTGTGGGTTTGTAGACCATAGTACCAATGCTGGCTGTTGGACATTACTTCAGTCTGAGTGTTAGGCCTCCCTATGTTGAGGTGACTAACTTGTCTCAGTTGACAAATCCATAATGAAATTTCTGGTTAAGGATGGGCCCCATCTACACAACTAAACTGCCAAAGTCACACATAAAAATTGCCAAAACCATGTGAAGATCTTAAGTGCCTGTTCTTCTAATAGACCCATTAAAACTAGTCTTGAATTTAATAGGACCAGGGGTTTCTCCATTCTGTGTACAGAAGCAATGTAGAACGCCTTCAGGTCATTGAGTATTCCTCCTCTACTGCATGTGCAGGTAGTTGAATGAAACTTTTCCACCACAGGAGAATTTTATGGACTGCACAGGATTCTTGGCCAGTCTTTTGGATAACCCACAATTTGAAAGAAACCGAGACCTTTCTTGGGCTTTAAACCTTGTAGCTGTAGTTGTAACTTTTGCAAATTTACCAGACTGATTCACAAGGAAGATCAGACTGCCAAGATGATGAGATTCACTTTTTTCCATTATTCTGACTTCATTGTCCCTGTCCTTTTTTGTAATGTCTCTTTATAAAGTCTCTCTTTTGTCTTTGTACTTTGTCTTCTTTTCTCTCTGTAGCTGTAAAAATGTCGGCGAACCCACCGAGCAGTAGCGACGCCTGCCTGAGCATCGTGCACAGTCTGATGTGCCATCGACAGGGCGGCGAGAACGAGGGATTTGCCAAGCGGGCCATCGAGAGCCTGGTGAAAAAGCTGAAGGAGAAGAAGGACGAGCTGGAATCCTTAATAACGGCCGTCACCACCAACGGTATGCACCCCAGCAAATGCGTCACCATTCAGAGGACGCTAGATGGACGACTTCAGGTAGGATAATCCTGCTAGTTATGTCAGAGAAGGTTCACATTGATATCATGATGCTGAAAATTGTTTTGATAGTTATTGTTTACTCATTGTGGTGGTTGTAGTTCTTATCAGGGTTAGTCCATGTCAGTGGTTGTATTGCAAAGGCTTGTGAAATCTGTATGGTTGACTGCATGATATACCGTATAGTACTAATATTTTTTAGCACATTGTTGCTTGTCATTGCAGAAGATTATCATGATGTGTAATAAAGGCTCAACAAGTATAATTAAAAACAGAAAAATGCTACAGTTCCAACTACTCTGACTGACATGTCATCAGCCTCCTATCTTATCTAGATATATGACTACTTTTCTCATACATGTAGCCTCTGTGAAAGATACATCATCAGTTTCAAAAGAATGAAATGAAAGAAAAACATCATGTAAACCTCTGCCATCCATCCCTCAGGAGACAGACAGTCGGTGGACTGTGAGAGAGCGAGGGAACGCAGGAGAGTGAGGCAGAGGGAGTTTCCTACCCCTCCCCCCGCTGGAGAGAGACAGAATGAGAGAAGGAAGGAGAGAGAGGGAGGAGTGTCGAGAGAGCAAGGGTTGTTTTGTCTGAGACACAGGAAAGGGGCAGGGTTAAGTTAAGCCTGTCTGTCTGGGAGTTAGTGTACTGTGTTGGGTTGTGTGTGTGCTTGTGTGTGTGTGTGTATGTGTGTGTGTGTGTGTGTGTGTGTATGTGTGTCTGACTGCTTTTCAAAGTTCTATTTACGTGAACAAATGTCATATATCCAGTTTGTTTTGGTGTAACAGATAGCATTTGTCTTGTCAAGTTTTAAGTGATTGGATCACTGACGTTTTAGATTTGTTTATGGTTCTGTAACTAGATGATTGATATATATATATATATATATATATATATATATATATATATGTCTGTGTTTGAATATTAGTCAGTATAAAAGGATGTGTGTCTATTTATCACTGTTTTTGGTTGTGGTTTTTAATTTAATGCAGTGAGTCTGGCTTCAGACCAAATCTGACTATCTCTATCCTCTGAAGGTCATGTAACATTTTTGGGTGGAGATATTCACATACTTGGAATATTGGGTAATGACGTCAGCAAGTCCCTATTTGTACCGGTATTGGAAGAGTCTATATAGCAATAGTTTATTTATCATTAACTACATAAACACGTATTTAATTTTGTTTCATTCCAGTATTCTCTCAGTCCTCATTTTCTCTCCCTCCCTCCTTCCCTCTCCCTCTCTCTCTCTCTCTCCCCCTCTCTCTCCCTCTCTCTGTTCACAGTCTCCCATAGATTTCTCTCACAGACTCTACTTAATTAGAATGTTCAGTTATTCTTTTGTGTGCAAAGCCTCTCTTTAAGTAACATGCCCATTTGATTGTACCCGACAAGAGCTTTGATTACTAGTTTTCAGTATGAAGTAGGTTTGCGAGAACTTAATTAGAACAAACACAAAGTGTCCAGGGATACCAGTGGTTTTGTTTGGGAAACAGTACTGTAAAAGAAACCCAGTGATTCAGAATGATTCACAGATGAAAGAACTCTGACTCACACTAAGTCAGCACTGTCCGTGATTGCTAAATCAGTCTCAAAACAACAAATTTTTGGTTTTCGAACTTTACCTGTGATGTGAATTTACTTTATACCTCGTCTCTTCAAGGTCAGCTCCACGTGCCAACACTTCATTCTTTCGTTTCACTCATCCACCAGTTCCTCTTTTTTGTCTTGTGGATGTCTCATGAGATATGATGTTGAACTCGTCGGTTTAGTGTTGTTCCACTTCTCCACTTTGCTCTTCTCCCATAGCCCAGTGACCTCCCTCAAGTCCCTTCCCATTATGTATCAACTCCCTTTTATTCATCAAACTAGAATTCCAATCCAAAAGATAACTTCGCTCAGTATCTCCATGCCCTCTGTATTCTCAAAGATGTACTCATTGTCGCACTGTATAATTACATATCTTAGTTTCTTCTTTTTTTTTTTCCACAGGTGGCAGGGAGAAAAGGTTTCCCTCATGTGATCTACGCAAGACTCTGGCGATGGCCAGACCTCCACAAAAACGAGTTAAAGCATGTCAAGTTCTGTCAGTTTGCCTTCGATCTCAAATATGACAGCGTTTGTGTCAACCCCTATCACTATGAGAGGGTTGTGTCACCTGGTATTGGTTTGTACTATCAGCTATCCTCAGACAATCATGAATCACCACCAGACATAAAACTAAACTAGAAACTGAACATTGTTCATTTTATTGCCATATAGCTCTTTGTCACATCAGTTACATCAAACCTAAATTTTTTATCATTTTGTAACAAAATAATATTAATGTTGATAACGTTTGTGTTTTTTCTCTGTCCCTTCCATATGAAGTCGGTCTCAGCATTCAAAACACAGGTAAGAGGGTTATGTTTCATGTCACGGCCGTTGAGAATAGAGGAAAATTTATAGTTGAAATAAAGAGAGTGCTTCGAGTTTCATTTGTTCTCTATAGCTAATGATGTCTTAGAGGTAGTCATGTTTTATTTGTTAAATGATCAATGAGAGCCTTGATTGCTTCCATGTTCCTGAATTCCAGTCTGGGCTTAAAATTGAAAACACATATAATATTTTGCTGATCCACTCATACCAGTGTTTAGTTCATAAATTATGAATCATCATGAGTAATGGTGAGCATGTCAGAGTCAAATATAGTTCATATGCGCGGTTAAGAAGCAAGGCAAAAGTAAAACAGTGTTTCTCATTGGTCCGTTCAGAGAGACTGATTAAAGAGGAGTACATCCATGACTGTATGGACCTGCCACCCAGAGTATCCCCTCAGCATGAACAGCCTCCCCTTGACCATTACAGCCAACCCCTGCCCCCCCTGACTCACGAGCCCCCCCGCGCCTCTCCGTCTGCCGCTCTCTACCCAAGCATCCCCCTTTCTCCACCAGGTCAGTGGTCTTGTTCTTGGCCAGCTTCTGTTGTATGAAAACTTGTTGTCAAGCTTTTGGCCATGTCTATGATTTGCCTTTGAATTCATTTGACTTTCATGCTGGTTAATGCTCGTTGACCAGTGACAGCGAAGCCCCATGGAAAGCAGTGATGTGTTCTTTGTGTAACCGGTGTCTTTCTCTGTCGTCACTAGCGGGCAGCTCCATGTTGTCTATGCAGTGCAGTCATTCTGAAGGCCTGCTTCGAATTGCCTCCCCTCAGAGCCGAAACCTGGCCTCCACCCCTCCCCCATCCACCCCGACCCACTCCTCCACCCAGCTCTCCATCAGTCAGGGTGAACGCAGCACATCCAAAGGATCACCAACTCAGCCATCATTCCGCAGTGGGTATCAAATGCACAGCCAATTGTGTGTGCTGTACGTTAACTTTGTCCATATCTTGCTTACAGTTACAATTTCTTCAGGTACGTCCTGTTGTTATTTTTCTTTATCTCTTGATTTTTCCTATAATTTCCAAGCTACCTGGACAGGTACCAGCACAGCCTCCTACACCCCTGTAGAATCTCAGCAAAATGGGCGTGGCCATCAGCAAGTCTCTCCTCACCATACCAGCCACTTCTGTAGGTCATGGGTGTCATCTATTGTCATTGTGCTCTCAGTAATCTCTTACATACGTGTGTAAATATGAACTCCACATTGTTTATCTTTTTAGGGTCTCAACATCATACTCCAGCCTCATACCCACAGCCAGTTTTGAATCATCCAGGTATTTTCTTTAACACGTCACACATAAAAGTTTTCGAGAAACTGTATGAAAAATATCAAATTCAATTGCTTGCTTATAACTGAAAACATTTTGTTTGTGAAGGTCCTGAGTTTTGGTGTTCACTCTCATACTTTGAGATGGACATCCAGGTTGGGGAGATGTTTAAGGTGCTGGCTAACTGCCCCGTGGTCACAGTGGACGGATACGTGGACCCGTCAGGGGGTGATCGCTTCTGTTTGGGTCAGCTCAGCAATGTGCATCGTACAGACTCCAGTGAGCGGGCCAGGTCAGAGTTTTTAATGGTGTGACTCTTCCTGTGTGTGTGTTTGTGTGTTTGTGTGTGTGAGGTCACCGTATAATCAATGTGTATGACATGAGATCTATGTTTGTGTTATTTGCTGAGCTTATATGAGTTTAACACAGTGTTGTATCCTTATCTGCTGCCGGTTTTCACCATAGTAATGACACCATAATCGGAGAGCAGGCATTATAACTTTTACCAGTGCCTCATTTCACAAATTGCTGTAATTCTGCTGTAATTGCTATAATTTCCCAAAATGCTGTAATTCTATTTGGATTATTTTTACAACCAGTGACAATAGTTTAGTGGTTTCTTTGACAGATTTACACGTGCATTTATTAAAGATAAGCACCACAGATCCCTATCCCCATTCCTCTTTCACATTAGATTTCTTTGCACTCGTAAATATAGCAAATGTAAGCGAGTCAGTTTAAACGGTTTCTCCCCGGTCAGCGTGTAGTTCCCATCTATTCGGTCATCTCGCTGAAAGAAACCATTTCTGTGCAAGGCAAGGTTCTCACGGTCTGTTCTGTTCACCGCCCAGGCTCCACATTGGGAAAGGAGTGCAGCTGGAGTGCCGTGGAGAGGGAGACGTGTGGATGCGCTGTCTTAGTGACCACGCCGTCTTCGTTCAGAGTTATTACCTGGACAGAAAAGCAGGGCGTGCCCCGGGAGATGCCGTGCACAAAATTTATCCTGGCGCCTACATTAAGGTGACCGACAGATGAAGAGTCTTACGCGTTCACGCCACACACCATCTTTGTAGGGCACGTGCCATGTCAATAAAGAGGATCTATAGTTATCGATGTCTGACCTTGGATACATATCGTCTCTTTCCCTCTGTTCTTCCTCCTCCTCTTCATCCTCAGGTGTTTGACCTGCGTCAGTGTCACAGGCAGATGCAGCATCAGGCGGCCACTGCGCAGGCAGCTGCGGCTGCCCAGGCTGCAGCTGTGGCTGGGAACATTCCGGGCCCGGGCAGCGTGGGCGGCATCGCTCCCGCCATCAGTGAGTCTCAGCTTACTCTCTCGTACTAATTCAATTACCTCAAGTCATTTAACTCAGTCTGAGTCGAAGTTTAATTACCAGGCAGTTTTTATTCTATTTTCGTTTGATTCCCTCTTCTCTCGTTCTTCACTTCGTCTGTCTCTAGGTCTCTCTGCGGCAGCGTGCATTGGTGTGGACGACCTGCGACGGCTCTGCATTTTAAGACTTAGCTTTGTGAAGGGCTGGGGGCCAGACTACCCACGACAAAGCATCAAGGACACGCCCTGCTGGGTGGAGGTCCACCTGCACCGTGCTCTCCAGCTGTTGGATGAGGTGTTGCACTCCATGCCTCTGGCCTACGCCAGGGTCGAGTAACCAAAGCAGTCAGGATACAATGCAGTGAGAATGTCACCCTACATACTTTCTTTCTCTCTCTCTCTCTCTCTCTCTCTTTCTCTTCCTGTCCTTCTCTCTCTTTCCCTTTCTGTCTGTCTGTCTCACACAGATTCACACACACATATACAAACACAGAGACAGCCACAGACAGTGACTCAGCCTACCATACACACAGACACTTACTTTCCAGAAGTACATCCAGCAGACGGCATCTCTGGACTACGCAGCGTTTGGACTGCTGAGAGTGTGGCACGGGCCGCGTTGTCATGGAAACGCAGAAAGATCACAACACCATCCAAGTTCCACTTGCTGAAGGCCCAAGAATGTGGTGTGAGTGAAACGCCAGTGCAGGACAGGGAGCGTGACATGCTGGAGAAACCTATGCTGGGAGAGTCCAGGCCTGAATGATGTTCCTTTGCATATTGCTTAACACAGCGTTAAGGATGTTCAGACTTAGAGTTATAGAATTCATTCAGTTCTCTGCCCTGAAATGTTCTGCCTTGATGCTGAGTCATATGTGTGATGCAGTAGGAACTGGTCTTGGTTCACAGAATCAAATCTATACCAAGGCAAGCAATCAAATATCCTCAGCGAGTGATGAAGCCCCAGTATTTTTTGGTATGGAATACTTGTATACATGCTCTGTGGTCTGATATGTATACTTTAGTCCCCTGGAAAAAAAAAACAACAACTTGTAAAACCTGTATTATAGTGCCAGTTGGGACATCAGAGGGCGTATGTAAGTTCACAGACGGGGTAAAATATGTATAGTTAACTTTGCCTGACAAAGGGCTGCTGTCACGTTTTAAGCTGAAGTGCCTTGTATCAAACTGAATTTTGCCTACATTTGGGTCCCTCCCTGAAACATATTTTCCATCTTTTTTTTTTTTTTTTTTTTTTGTCAGACCGAGACAGAGAATGACCCAGTCTAGACTCCATCTTAGCATTGTGTGTGCTCACAAAATCAAGAATGGCCAGTCAGTGTGCCATTTCACATCTGTGAATTTATGATTCGTAAAATGCAGCTGCCAAAGAATTTCTTATAAGGTGTTTTGTAGGTCACCTAGTGAGCATTTTGCAGCACTACCGCAGGTTACGTAACATTTTCCATTTAGTTACGCAGCGTTGTTTTCATTTACTTGCATTTTTCTAACTTGGCTTTAAATTCATTTTTTATTAGAACTGTGGCTCTTGGCATTTTTTTCCCCACATGCACATTCTCACGACATCAGATATGCACACGGAAATAAAGAGAAACTATAAAAGGCTAATCACTGCCTTAAAGGCATCCAGCTATTCTAACATGGTGTTAAATCTGACTCAGCAAGTTCTGTAATCATCTAACCTTTCATTGCCTGATACGGATGTAGCACTAGAGGAGCGGAGGAAACACGGCGTGGCATGGTGATCCCAGTCTTCTGGTTTGGAATCTCCGGACCAACTGTAAGAAACTTAGCAAAGGCCTACAAAATAGAGGTCACAGTATCTTGATCAGCTGGGTTACATAAGTACTGCCAAATGATATCTTAACATTATGATATTTTTATTGTTAATTGGGGATGGTGCAATATTTCAGAGAACTTTATTTAAATATAGCATATTGTTACATTGCTTAAAACATTAAAAAAAAAAAGTGTTCCCATCCTCTCTCTAGATTTCCCATCAATCCTCTCATGATCATTTTTGGGCGTTTTTGTGTGTTTTATTTTCGCTTTCAGCTGTACTTAAATTTTGTTTCAAGCTTTTTGAATGAATTGTGTTCTTCTGTTTATCTTTGTCATATCAAACCATCAGTTATCCTGTTAAAATTGCTGTAAGATTGTCTCCATGTCGTGATTTCCATAACGATCATTTTTAATTGCTTAATATCCAAAGCGTAACGAAAACACTTGAAAAAATAAAATACCTTTAATTTCGGAAACACGTGGTGCATGAGTAATTTGTAAAGGCTAATCGTTTACCAAACATATCCGTTCATTAGATTGGATACATAGAACATGAAGAGGCGTTGAACCAATGTAGGCGGTGCTAGAGTTTTAATATCCTATGCTCCATGCCCGGTACCCAAGTAGGTCTATCTAGCGCAGTCGCAGCATCCGCGGCAGCATCCGACACCGTGCTTACATCACTGGACGGGCCGCAGAGCAAGGGGCTGCTACACCTGCGATTTTTAGATCAAACCACTGAATTGAAAAATGTAACGATGAATCTTTAGACCGATTTCAAGGAAAACAAGGATCAAGTCCTCTTTTTGTATTCCATCATCTTTGAAACGATTGCAGCGTACTCTTTTTCTCAAAATGGCTGAGATCACCGAAATACGAGCAGCATACGGTATGTGGCAATCAGGGCAGTTTTTACAGCATTTGTGTTATTGTTAGAGTGTTTTTGTAAAACATTACATTATCGGTGAAAAAAAGGATCATTACAGAATTTGGCTCAGGTTTAGTTTTTTAGATGTACTCATGATAGATTGATGTCGTAGCGCAGTTGTTATTATAAATAAGTCTACTTCAAGATACCTATGCTCACTTTAGCAATATTTGGGTTGATACACTGTTTAAAATATCGTGAAACTAGGTTTCGCTCTGTCTTTGACATCCTTAGTCGCAATTGAGATGGTTCCTTGACTTGTGCCAACTAATCCAGTGCCGCCCTTACTGAAATTGAGATGGTATAGTATGACGTTATGTCTGTTCTCGATGGTCCCGATCGTCTTTTGTTTGATAAAACGAATACGCCCCGTCATTACCAATTTGACTGATATTCATGAGGGTTGCTTCATTCAAATCATTCACGTGTAAAATTGTTGCGTATAGCTTGGAGATGAAAAGCCTGATACTTGAGAAATGATTCTGAGTAGTCGGTTTTCTACATTGTGTTGACATAGGTGTGTTTTCGCCTCTGTCACTGCCGTGGTAGGCAGACACATATGGGCCCACTAGTAAACCTAATGAACTCATTCGCCTTACCAGGGTTATCAAGGACAGATGCTTGTTGCTGACTTTGGTGGTGGGCGAGGTAGCTATGCGAAGATGTGGGTTATTTCCCTTCATGTTTTTCTGTATAATACAATAACATTTTCTAAGCGTACTGAACTAAAGGACTATCTTAAATCGTGACAAAGTGATTAATTATTTGTATTATTAAAAAGACACATATTTTAATGTTTAATGGGATCGCACGAGATATGTAGGATACTTCAAATAAAAGAAATACAGGTGCCAGGAAGATAGGCTACCTATCAAAAAATCATGAGTCACCGCTTCTCATGTTTCAGAAGAGCTAGTCATAAGCGAACGACTTCTTGACGTCATCAGTGTTTTGAGGCAAATCTTCGGTGTAGCTTATTTTTGGTTGCTGATCGTGTTTGACGTTTGAAGTTTTCGCGCAGAACCTTTTAACCTCGCCATTCAGTCAAGAGTGTTGAGTCTCTTTACTGCTCCAGACAAAAAAAGAACCCAATTAAGGGAGGCCAGTGTAAATCTTTCACAAGCTCAGACGCACGATCGTGTCCTTTCAGTCCTTTCGACATCCAGATTGTTGTCCATGTTTCGCCACGTCTGTTTTAAGCTGTTATGTATTAGTTAGAGTTGTTTTCGTCCTCTCAACTTCAGTACAGATTTGCCAAAATTGGTGTCAGTCATTACAGTAAACATTTCTGGGCCTGCTTCAACTGACATTTTGCACTGGACGTGGGATGAGATGATTTTCGCTACTGGCGACAGAACATTTGATGACAGAGTATTAGCGTCAGTCACACATTTTGTGTGTGGTTCTGTATCTAAAAATTCTAGATATAGAAACTCGAACAAAATCAAAAGTCTGTTTTGTTTTTTTCTTCTTTTTTTTGAGCTATGAATCAGTGTCTGATGGAAATGTAAATGACTTTGGTGGGGGAGGTATCTGTATTACAGGCAGTTGTTATAAGTGATTTCAGTCCCTTGCTCTTGTTGCCTTAACTAAGCTTCCTTACTTTGTTCCACTCAGTTTAATTCTGTGTCCTTGTCCTTGACTCATCAGAATCAATTATCAAATGATTTGCCATCAATAAAACAAGACCTCACTATGCAGAGAATGGGATAACTTTTCTCAGGAAACAAATGGGCCAGAATT
Source organism: Chanos chanos (assembly GCF_902362185.1). Taxonomy (NCBI): domain Eukaryota; kingdom Metazoa; phylum Chordata; class Actinopteri; order Gonorynchiformes; family Chanidae; genus Chanos; species Chanos chanos. The sequence goes on from NC_044502.1 coordinate 32,808,193, forward strand.
GGACTGGAAGCAGTTACTATGACAGAGTGTAATGCTTTTGATAAATCATGTGAGACACTGTCAGGTTTTGTGTAATATCACTCTGCTTCTCCTTTGATTGCCTTGGTTTCTGCATGGCATCATTAAAGCTATGCTTCAACAATGAATCTTAAACCACTCAACTTGTGTTGTTCTGAGAAGTTTTTTTTTTTCTTTTTTTTTACATAATAACTTTTCCAATCTTTAGAATAAAGTTTTGTAGCTGTCCTACAAATCCCTCCATTTTAAACATGTCCAGGCCTTTGCAGAATTTTCTTACGAGGACTTGTGAAGGTAGTTGGAATGAGCAAATGTATTTTTTTTTTTACTGTAGGTGATGTAATTTGACTATTTTTATGTATCACACTAAAAATGTCATTCAGGATTTATTTCTTGCTTTCAGTCTTTCACCCAAGGTCCTTGAGTTCTTTCCCATAGGGTGTGCTTGAAAAAGGTTATGCAGAGAAACACTGATCCCCCACTCTCTTCCATGCATATGTGTCTTTTTGAAGAATGTTTCTCTTGGAAATACATATGTCATGGATGTGCATATACCCTTAAGAATCAGTTCCCCTGGGTTTTGTGAGAATTTACTTTGCTTTGTGTGTGTGTGTGTGTGTGTGTGTGTGTGTGTTGATTTGAGCTCTACCCTCGGGGATGTTTCCAGGCAACTGAGATAGCTTGCTTTGAGTGCCTGCCAAAATATGACATCATTGAGCTGGAATTCCTACCAGGGTTCAAGTGACCAATGGCAGGGAAGAAGGGTAGGCTCTTTGTCTAGAAAGACTCAGCAAAGAGCAAGGTGTGTTTTCTTAACCCCCAGTTTGATTTTCTTGCTAATTTGAGTTGAGATGGGAACGACAGCTCCATAAATGTCAATTCTCTCTCACTCTCTCTCTTTCTCTTTCTCTCTCTCTCTCTCTCTCTCTCTCTCTCTCTCTCGTTCTAAATCCTAAATCAGCTCTACATCTAAACCAAGGACCTGTCCTTTTACTTCATTTGGGAGAGGCATTTCCCATCCAATCCTCTGTCAGTCAGATATCACTGTTTCCCACCTGCCTTTGTATAGCAAAGCAGAGTCTGCAGAGATCAGTGAAAATAATTATACCACATTCTCACAGCCTTTTGGGTGTCTTGTTAATAGTAGATTTTAGAAGTAAACAATAGTAAAATATTGCCCTGCCCAGCATAATTTCCATTTTGAAGCTCCATTAGATTTTCATTTATAGACCGTAGGAAAGAAGCAATGGCCCTGTTAAGTCAAAGCAGAATTGGATGAGTGTCATTGCATATAATTGTCCCACAGAGGAAAAAACTTTGAATGGCTTTTTATATTTTGTGCTGTTCTTGTGTCCCCTTGTATTCATGTAACTGCTCTTATATGCTTATACAGTTGTGAATGTACAATTATAGTGGTTCCGGATTTTTAAATTACCTTGCCAAGACAATGACTTTAAATTAGACGCAGAACTGCAAATTTTAGTTCCCTTTTACAGTTTTCATTTTAACGAGGCTTGTGTTTACTTGGATCGTCTATGAAAAAAAAACAAAATGTGTGTGAACAGTGCAGCAGTGAGACAGATATTTTCTATAGGGATAATAGTAGCAAAGCATCTTTCTCCTATAGAAACACAATGGGATACATCTTTACTGCAGTGAGCATGTCACGAGCTCTCATAAGCTCCATTACAACACTGACTTTGCCCCTCCCTTTGCTTCACAGCATCTTTAAACAAAGAACAGCAAGCCTCCAACTCACAGCCTCCAACTCATAGACAACTAACAGGGAGGGGCATCGAGGTTCCTCCAATGAAACGTCTCTATTTTATTGTCATTGTTCCCCGCTGTTAATTAATCCCACTGTCTCCTTGGCACATTGTATGTTGGATCAGCCCCTCTTTTACTATATCCTCCCAGTCTCCACATCTAGCTATGATTCTGTGTTAAATGCGCTGTATTTCAAAGTTGCGCTTCAGTTCCCTCTCTCGGGTTTTGGTGTTTTTCCCCTGTCTTTTCAGTCTTTGTCTGATGTTGCGGTGTCAGGTGATGTGTATCGTGTCCTGCTGGGTTTTCATGCAGGCTAATTGACATGCAGGCCCGGGCTCTCAGCTGCTCCTCACAGTCTGCTTTTTGAAACATGACAGCGGGTACACTGTGTCATGCTCCAGTCATGCAGTCATACTCCAACCAAGAGCCACCCCTCTCTCTCTCCATCTCTCTCTCTCTCACTCTCTCTCTCTCTACCTCTCCATCAGCCCATCTGTCCCACTCCGACACGCGCTGCCTTCACTTTCCGCCGACCCAAACACCCCCTCTGTGATGTAAGCTGTAGGACACCAAAACATTTTGATTCATGCCTCCAACACGATTATTCTGTAATAGCTATTTTGTGGCCACAGAGTTATAACGATGCGTCATGCCATGAATGATTCACCACTGCATGCCATGATTATAGATTTTTGCCGCTTCGCATGGGCCGACGTCAATCTTTTCTCGCGGGGAGCAAATGACGCACTACATGCTTCAGTGAACCAGCAGATGGAACACGCTCCGTGGCCCCCTCCCAAACAACACAGACCCACGCGCACCTACACACCCACACCAACACACACTCACACTCAGAGAAGAGGAGGGGTGAGACTTCTCTCAGAGAGTGAAGTGAAGCTTCTCTAGTGAAAAAGAATGATGGATTGGACAAAGTTGTGACAGAGTGGCAAATGAGACGCGGTACACCTGACACTTCCTAACTACCCGTCTTTAATCATTATAAGCCTTTTTCTCTTATACTGAATCAACTATTGGCTCCTACCTTTACTACAGCACATACACCCAGTGCAAAATGGGCCATTACTTCATCTTTAACTATCCTCTCCCTCTGGTTGCTGTAGTTCTTTCTCTCTGAAAAGTCTTCCTGCATTTTGTATTTGGCATCTTCACTGGCAGTGAGTCATTTAAAACTCCCACTATGTCTGTCTTAGTTCGCTTCTCTCAGAGGGTCACAGAGTTTCTTTTTACCATTACTGTACTTTTTTGTTTTATTTTAGGATCGCTAGCAGTTGACATTTAGTGGCGGAAACAGATAAAATACAAGATATTTGTCTCCATTAAAAGTTGTGCAGCTCTCTGAAGTAGTTAACTTGGAATAGATCTTTCCATTTTTTCAGGTCTATATATTGGTGTCTCTGACTCTCTCCTTACCTTCTTGTGTGTGTGTGTGTGTGTGTGTGTGTGTGTGTTTTAGATGTGTCCCCCGTTCTGGCAGGCTTCATCGGAGCTGGTGTTTTGGTTGTTGCGGTGGTGGTACTGATCTTCATGTGGATGTGTTGTCAGCGACACTATCACAGGATGACGAACAGCTACAAGCTCCGTGGCCTCCATTCGGATCATTGTGACCTGGCCGCAGACCCTCCCTATAAATTCATTCACATGCTCAAAGGCATGAGCATCTACCCAGAGACACTGAGCAGCAGCAAGAGGATAGTGCGCTTGGCACGCGGCTCTGGTCGGCACGGCGACCGAGAGAGGGGTCGCGCTGTGGTCCTCGCGGACGACCCGGCGGCCGAGAGCGGGCTATCCGAAGGTCTCCAGCTTCAGATGGGTGACCTGGAACCCAGCAAACAGCCCAGGCTGGAAACGGAGCTGCCCGTTCACGCCGACTACTGCAGCCAAGAGGGAAGTTCCACCACCAGCAGCAGCCAGAGCAGTAGCACCAACGCTTCCAAGACGGCCACGCCCTTCACCCCGATGGAGGAGCCCAACCTGGGCACCGTCAGCCTGGCTGTGGACTACAACTTCCCCAAGAAAGCCCTGGTGGTCACCATCCAGAAGGCGGAGGGGTTGCCGGCTGTGGACGAGCAGGCGGGTAGCTCAGACCCTTACATAAAAATGACCATCCTTCCCGAGAAAAAGCATCGCGTGAAGACCCGAGTGCTGAGGAAGACGCTGGAGCCCGTCTTCGACGAGACATTCACCTTCTACGGGGTGCCGTACAGCGTGCTGTCGGAGCTCACGCTTCACTTCCTGATACTCAGCTTTGACCGCTTCTCCCGGGACGACGTGATTGGAGAGGCTCTCGTACCGCTGGCGGGCGTGGACCCCAGCACAGGCAAAGTGGTTATCACTCAGCAGATCTGCAAGAGAACCATGCAGGTGAGTGACACGCCCTGCCACGCTTCTGGCAAGTGACACATCATTATCAAAAGGAGATGTAGAATATGACATCTGATTTTCATTTGTTCTATATTATGGCTTGATATTGTATGCAGAGTTTGTTTAGTCACTTGATCAGAGACAAATAATCAACCAAGAACAACAAACATTGAACCAACACACATTAGATGTAGATAGAATAGTGTAGGAATGAACACTGAGCTAGGTGTGACATTTCTAAATCACAAGCTCAAAGAATGAAGCCCTGAAATGACACCACTGCACAGGCTTCATAAGTACTTCCGTGCCTACAAGCCCTGTCATATCTGTCTCTGTCTCTGTCTCTGTTTTCTCTCTCTCTCTCTCTCTCTCTCTCTCTCTCTCTCTCTCTCTCGCTCTCTCAGGCTTTACTCATGATTAACTCATCACATTAAGAATTCTTATCTATATTTGTCATTGAAAAACTAGAAATTATTTCCACCTACATCCTGAGTAGGTGAGATGCTGCTGCATCAAATACAAATTATTTTGGGAGATTTAACAGGAAGTTGCTACCCCGTTGATTCCAGAAGTCAGATATTTTAATGTAACGGTGCTTGAAAATTGGTTGCACGAGTGACGTCATGAGTTATGCAGACACATTGTCCACGGTTAATGTTTTTAGATCAAGACCTGTTATAAAGGTAAAGTTTAACTGGTGAGCCATCAGGTCCAATTCCTCTATTCTAATTTGACTGACCTCTCCTTGGTCTGGGGGAACATAACATGCTTCACTGCTGTTGCTATGCTAAGGTACACTCTCTCACAAGTTACATTCTCTCTACCGTTTTAGTGATAAATCACTGTTATTCTGGTATATTATAAGCTAAATGACAAAGAGTGGAAATGTAACTGTACCACACAATTTCAAGAGTTGTTATATGATCATTTAAGCACTGTGGGCCATATGAAGTATTCATATCTGTTAAACATGAGAGGGAGGGAGAGAGAGGAACAAGCATGGTCATGGGATTCGGTGCCCCTCCATCTTCTGTTGAATGACAAAGCAGTTTTTGCTTCATGACAGCAGGAGCTGGAAAGACTGCATGCCTTTATACTGCAGATAATAAAATACAGCAGATTTAACAAATGTACGTAATGCACAAAGATACATTAGTATTCATTTGTGGTTACAAAGTGTTTTAGGTTCGTGGCCTCACTGTTATAAAGACACACACACACACACACACACACACACACACAGACTCAGTGGCTGTTTTTTGAGATATGAAGTCTGAGTGCACTCAGCTGTAGGACTGTAGTTTCACCAGCAGAGGGAGCCACCAATCATTTCTCAAAAAAAAAGGCTATAATGACGCATTCCTCTGCACAGTGTCCATAAACAGCAGATAAAAGCTCTACAGTTGTGCACATTGAACTCTGAGTAGTGAGGTATTGGGTCCGAAAAGGATGCAACACTCGCATGTCATGTGACACGCACATCATACATAAAACATATACAAAGAACTAAAAATGATTGCCATACTCCTTCAGTAAATATGGACACCAGCATGTTCACCTTCAGAAGTAATGGGTTCAGATTCTAGACAACTGATAGAACTGTAGTTGGGAAATAGTCTTTAGGGACCTCACAACCCATTTTAAAGAGAGACCACTCTATAGATCTTTGTCCCAGTCGTCAATGTATGCGCATCTGTCCAACAGATATCTGATCTGTCATGAATAGATCTTCAAACTGCACGGATAGATTATTTTGTTTTGGGTAAGCATTTGACCTGTAAGACAGCCGCTCTGCGGAACAATGCAGTGCTATCTAATCTGATAACGTATTTGTTTCCAAACACACGTGAGCTGATGTTGGTGTTGTCACTTTGCTGTGTCTTCTCAGTGTGTGAATCGCGGGGAGCTGCTGGTCTCCTTGTCCTATCAGCCCGTCTCCCACCGGCTCAGCGTCGTGGTCCTTAAAGCCAAACAGCTTCCCAAAATGGACATCACGGGACTGTCCGGCAGTAAGCAACTCCCCTTACATGTCTGTTTTATCAGAAGAACATCTGGGTTGCAGAGCACTAATATCAATAATTATATCATTCTTATGTGTTTATATGTGCATTGTATATGATATATAATGTTCATTGTAAGCTTCATCGTGACTCCATCATCACAACTGTGATTTATTATTGGTGTCATTAAGAAAAATGAAAGAGCTGTTGTTATATAATTTGACTTTGATTGCCTTGCCTTCCAGATCCTTACGTGAAAGTGAACGTGTTCTACGGTCGCAAGCGTATCGCCAAAAAGAAGACCCACGTGAAGAAGTGCACGCTCAACCCCGTCTTCAACGAGTCCTTCATCTATGACTTGCCTGCTGAGCTCCTGCCGGAAATTTCCATCGAGTTTCTGGTCATCGATTTTGACCGCACCACGAAGAACGAGGTGGTGGGCAGAGTGGTGCTGGGCACGCACAGCCCGTCTCCGTCCGGTGTGGCCCACTGGCAGGAGGTGTGCCAAAACCCACGTCGGCAAGTCTCAAAGTGGCACAGTCTGAGCGAGTATTAGCACGTCTGTCCACTCGCACCATACTGAACACACACACACAAACACGCGTGCGCGCATACATGCCCACACACACACACACACACACACGCACACACCACACACCACACACACACACACAATATCTACCCACACAGACATTCGCTTACATCAAGAGAAGCGGAGGAGAGAGACTTGTGTCTGAACGAGATGTCTTCTAAGTACGTCATTCTGTCTCCAGTGAAAAAAAAAAAAAAAAGAACATTGTCGAGAAGCACTGAAAAGAACTTTAAAAAGAATGAAAAAAAAAAAGAACTTGTAGAGAAGTGACAAAGTCATGGTGCGTAGACACTTCTCAGAAAAAAAAACCTCCCATATACAAAACACTCTCTTGTCTCCAAGTACTGATACACATACACAGTAATACGCAAACCAAACCAACACACAAACACCAGATACAAACAGAACCATGAAAAAAAAAAAAAAAAAGGAAGCCGAGGTATGAAAATTGATGTAACGTCTGAAGACTGTTATGAGCTGAAGCTCTGTCCTTATTTATCACGAGAGGTTATGGGCATGTGGATACTGAAGCTGTTAAATCCAGAATGCCCTGGTTCACTAATCTCCACTTGCACTGACTCCCCTTCATTTTATTGCATGTCTTAACAGCTAAACAGGATTCATGTTGGGAAAACACATGGGGAAGAAAAATTTATAATGTTGACAGCTTTTGATGTTGGAATTACAGATTACAGATACAAAACTGTCATTGACGCTTCTTAGTTCCATGTTGAGACATTTTGAAAAAAAAAAAAAAGGGACAAAGAAAAAAAAAAAAGAATATTTTGCCAGAAATCATAAATTACTCACAGTGACGTGACTGGCCTCTACCTTGCAGCTGGTAAAATGAAGAATTCAACGTCATAGCTGAATCATTTCAAATCCATTGTATCATAGACTGAGTCTTAAGAGCAGCATAATGTCTTCTCTATGCTTATGTATGTGATTCAGCTGTTTGCTCATGCTGTGCTATTCTGGGTAAGGAACAGGGAGACACACACACACACACACACACAAACACGCCGACTTATTCATTCAATTCTGTAGGGATTCTGTAGGGAAATTTTTAAACTCTTGAGGCATTACAAAGTGACACCACCCATGAGCTGCTCGTGCAGTAGTGATCATATCGACAGACACAGCTCTATGCTGACTTTTCTCCTTCAAGGCTTAGAAGTTACCTTAATTGGCCTGTCTCGCTCCTCATTAGCTTAAGAACAGTGATGTGAAATGTTCTTCAGCACTTCTTAAATCTCTTTCTGTAGCTATTTCCCCTTAAGCACTCAGCTGCTAGCAGGTTGGTTTCCTTTTTTATCAGGTTTGAAAGTACTCATATAAACAAACTCTGAATGTCACTGTAAAAGTAATAAAATGTAACTGACTAGAACACGATTTTGAATTCCACAACTCGAGCTGCCTATTTTGTACATATGTTTTTGAGTTTTGTGCAAGTTTTTTTACTGAACTAGTTTTTTCTTTTTCTGTTCCTGAGCATAATGAAAGATGCACATTGTAAATATTGTATCAAAGAGGTAAAGGGTCTTTGTGCATTTATATCCGCAAGAAGTTGTGAGGGATTGGACACACTTAAAACAGCAAGTGTGTGTGCGGAAAAAGGTTTTCGCCTCTGTGTTTTTGATATGTGTTGTATAACAGAAGGAATGTTGTATAGAACACAGGGAGGTATGTGTGATTTAATGCAAAGCATATATTTGACAGAGCATAAGACAAGAAGGAGGAGACCAGGGGTGCTCGAATTGTCACTGGTCTCCCCCAGCACGCACACACACACACACACACTCTCACTTTCTTTGGCTTCAGAAAATTTCACTTCTAGAAACTGTTACACTTAAGTTTCTCTACCATCACATGATTCATCAGGATAAAGTTGTGAAGAAATACATACATTAGCCTCTGTCACACTGGTGTGAATTTTGCTTCTCTTCTCACATAAGTAGCTGAAAATGGCAAGTCATATTCATGGTATAATTTTGTAAATACTTTTGTCTTTTTTTTTCCCTTTTAATCGGCACAGGATAAGTATATAAATGTGTTCCAGCACAACATTGTAATGTACGTGAATGGACACAACGGTTGTACATTTTTTCATTGTCCTTTTTCAGTGATGACATATTACCACAAAAAGAATGCCTCTAATCTCTCATTTGCCATAACGTTTCAAACTTCTCCGTGTCCACCTCCAGATGTGTCACTCACACATTTTACCACCTCTTCGTTTACTTCATTCACTGAACCTAAGTGCAGCAGAATCCTGGTGAAAGTTACAGTCTTTGACCACTGAATGACTGTTTAATGCTAAGGTTGAATGAGGCTGATCTACACTGAGCTACCAGCTGTTGATTTAGATGGCAAAGGGCTCTCTTCTAACAAGCTTCTGAAGTGCTCTCCCAACACTCAACACAGCCCCTGTTCCCTGCGCTCACACCGACGCTATCTTAAATCTCCACCGTGCTTTTTTCTATACAGTCACTTGTATTACAGAAATGGGCAAAAATGTTTAGCACATGTAATAAATCTATTATTTGTTTTCTGAACATGCATTTGAAATGATAAATGGAGAGTTTGAATTTTTTTTTTTCCAGTGTGCAAATACATAAAATTTTAAATGAACGGATTGATCTGAAACTGCAACATGCCATGCAATATATGCTGAATATAACACGCTAACCTGTGTATGCTGGTTTTGTTAACACACACTGAATGTGGAAATTAAAAGTCATACAAAAGTGATTTTTTCTGACTTGTATTTTCAAGCACTCTTTCTTGACCCGACTCTGTATTTACGAATTAATCCACAAATTAAACATTGGTGGTATGTGTAAGGGAATCATTTGTGTGAGCATCAGAAAGAAAAAGAAAGAAAGAAGTATTGTGACTCAACTGATAATGAAACCAGGCTCGGGCCGGCACTAGGACCCATCATCTCATTCACGCAGCTCTAGATTGGTGATATGTTTACAATTGCTGGACACATGCACGTCAAAGCCTGCCTCCGTTTGGCGTATCGTCAAATAAGGATACGTTGTAGGCAGGAGTTCGACAAAGACAAAATTAAACGTTTGATTTAAATTAATCAGTTCATTCTAAGAAAAGAACTTACATTTTTTCTATCGGAAAAGGTGAGTCATGTTTTTACTGTTTTTATTTCAGAAACAATACCGCATTCATAGCAAAAGATAAAAAAAATGAAGCTGAAGTAGGCAGAAGTTCGTTCAGGTGTATCAAGAATCGTTTATTAAACTATGTTCTTACCTTCAGTGTAACATTATTCTTGTAACCTCTCGGATATACATTAATTTTCATGATACAAGTCAACTAAACGGCCAAATGTGGCTTACTCTCAGTTTCTTTTTATGTACAGGTTACTGTTGTAATGAGAACGATTCAACGACATGTAATAACCCCAGCTAGACTTAATTCTATAACAACTTAATTTTTACTTCAAATTAATTCATGCATATCTAGTTCCTAAAAGTACATGTATATGAATGAGATTTAAACACAGATATTATTGTACACCCACCGAAAATTCTCATTAGATGCAGTTACATTACATAAGGCAGGCTTTTTGTTGAGAGCTGTGGCATAAAATCTGTATATTTATGGCTGTAGGTCATTTGCGCTGACAAGCAGGACTGCAATCGATAGGCAGCATTGTTGCTTTTTCCATCAATGAGTGTTGATGGGCGTAATGTACTTTGGGTTCAGATTTTTTCCACAGTGTTGACAGTGCTGAGAAACTCAGTCACATGTTTTCTCTGTATTCATGCTGTTGTCACATGAATCTTCTGCTATAATTATTATCATTTCCCCCTGTCACAGTCTACACTGTAGAGCACTCATTGATAATATCTCTCTTTAATCAGTTTTCAAAGTAATTGTATTAAGAAAATGTGACCTTTAATGTCATAAACATTGTAAACAAGCCATTCTTTACACTCTGTACCCAAATGTTTTCCAAATTGTGCTGCTTGAACAATTTGGTGTTTTTTTTAGAGGTTCACAAATGTTGATCACTGATTGTAATTCACTCATTCACCTCCACCTGTGTAGATGGAGTCAACTCTGGAGTCAGGTGGGGCTCCAGGGGGACTGCCAAGAGAATACAAACTGGTGGTGCTGGGTGACGGTGGTGTGGGAAAAAGTGGTGAGTATTAAAGCCAAGTGAGTGTGCTCATGTCTCCTCTCAAGCTGCGGCCAAGCATTCCAATCTGAATAATTTCCTTCATTTTTCTCTTAAAACGTATTCAAGCCCACCCACAACACGGCTTCTCAACTTCAAATGTTTAATTTTATTATTTGTCCTCCTAACAATATCATTTTCTCTTTTCGGACAAATAGTTTTCCTATTCACGTTGAATTCAGGTCTGGGTATTCTATGATTCTACTCCTACAAATGATGTGGGGCATCATCGAAACTGATAAAACTAGCATAATTACATGTCAAACATCAGCCGATTCAAATGAAATTGCTGTACATCTCTGGACTGTAACTTCACCGTCTGATATTTAATTCACCTTAGAGTTGATCCATTGCCCAAAGAAGTAGTTTAATAATGTTTAGGATTAGGTCGGAGGAAATTAGAAGATGGGTTTTGTAACAAGGCATGGCCCTTTTTTTTTAACTAGGCTAAGCTTCTCGGACTCTCAAGGTGGGGCCGTCAGCTCTCTTCGGCGCTCATCATTGCTCATGTTCTAACACGATAAGAGTGTTTCGTTGGTGGTGGAAATGGTGGGGCAAAAAGGGGGGAGTCTACATTCTTTGTGCCTGTGTTGGTGTTTCCTGTGTGTACATCATTGTGCCAAGAAATTCATTCTCATACCCTACGGCCAAATCAACTGCTTTGCTGTGTCCCGGTCTCTGACTCCTACTCAAACTCTTAATCCACGTGTGCTTAAGGATCATGAGAATGTCATTTGGCAACACCCATATGTCCCATTCATTCTTTCTTCATCCATCTCATTCCACATTTGCATGCTGACGTGGCCAACTCTCCCCAGCCATTATAATGCAGTTCATCAGTCATAGATTCCCCGAGGACCATGATCCAACTATTGGTAAGTGAAAGGAGAGTCATGTTCTGTTTGGATATGTGTGTCAAACCTTGTTTTTAGACTTTACTTAGCTTTGAGATTGAACTTGTTTTTCAGAGGATGCGTACAAGACCCAAATTCGAATTGACAATGAAGCAGCAAACCTTGACATATTGGATACAGCAGGGCAGGTGAGCTTTGTGGTTTAGATATGCTTCAGAGTTATACTTTTTTATCTATCATGTTCAAAGTTCCTACTGGTCAGTCCACACATTTATGACCTAGGAGAAGTGTCCCTGCTACATAAATAAGAGAGATGTTAAATCAGTTACAATTTACTGCAGACATATATGAAATATGGCAGCAAAAGATGTGAATAAACCAAGCATGTATCAATGTATGTATGTATGTGTGTATGTATGTATCTGTCTATCTGTTGCATTTAACTTGCATCATATTATGGTGCAAAAGGGCTAATAAATGTTCTGTCTCTGGCAAAAACAAGCACACTCACTCTCTGGTATACCTGTCTGTTTAACGGCGAAACGGTCCATAAATTGTGATGCTGCCCCCTAGTGCAGAAGAAATAACATACCTGTGCAACATGTCCTACATGTTCCAAAATTATGTTATAAATCATGCAGTGTTATGGGTATAAACTCTGCGTTGTCCAGGTGGAGTTTACGGCCATGAGGGATCAGTATATGCGAGCAGGTGAGGGTTTCATTATCTCCTACTCTATTACTGACCGCCGCAGCTTCCAGGAGGCAAGACAGCTGAAACAGCTCATCTACCGTGTGCGTCACACTGTGGACACACCACTGGTGCTAGTGGGCAACAAATCTGACCTTGCGCAACTACGACAGGTATTTTCCGTTTTTTTTCTTTTAATCCACAGAGCAATGCTCGATTTTAGCCTAGAATCACCGTGAATAAATCTCTGTGTAACGCAATGCGTCATCCTCTCCACTAGGTATCGATAGAGGAGGGGAAAAGGTTAGCTGAGGAGTTCCAGTGTCCATTTTTTGAGACCTCAGCCGCTTTGCGGTACTACATCGATGAAGTGTTCGCCACGCTTGTACGTCAGATACGACAGAGGGAGGCTGAGGCGTGCAGGGTCAACAAAAAGAAGAGCCAACGACCTCACGCACTCTGGACACGTCTACGACTGCCCTTCCATAGGAAGCAGCACTCTCTGCAGTGAGCGGGATATGGATGGTACTGGAGCACAGACATCGTTTCAAAAAATTGTCTGAATTCTGTGTTTTACGGTTCAGAGAACTCTGAGGACATTGGAGAGAATGTGTCATGAGGCATGTGCACATTCCAGAACACACCTGACCGGTAGAAAGGGAAATAATCCAAAGGTCTGGGGAAACTAACTATTGTAATTAATGTACAAACAATGAATATTCCTTGTTCCTATTATCTTCTGTATTATCAGTGTGTTACCTCTTGGTCAGGGGAGTGAAAAAGAAAAAAACTCCCAAACAAAACAAATCAAAATGAAAACAAAACAAAACGTTTTTATGACTGACCCAGAATAAAGGTTTAGTAGCATATAATGATTATTTGCAGTGATAAAAAGAATAATATAGAGTGTAACTTCACAAAATGTAATTATTTGGTTGTTGATTTTGTTGTCATAGGTCTACTAATTTTTAAGCATTGCTGTTTTTTGTTTTGTATGTGATCTTAACCTTTCCATTTAAGACACAACCTTAGTACACTTGTTTTTTTTATTTGTTTGTTTTCTCTAAGAAGCAGGATGTAATTGTTTTGTTATAAACTTTATGAATATGCATTGATATTAAAGAATTTCTTAAATTTTACTACTGGCTCCTTCCAGTTTATTTGTCGAACTCTTTATTTTAGACTTCTCACTGTAATTGTGGTTCGTTAGTAAAACTCTTATGTTGTTATGAGCTGTGGTGTAGGTGTAGTAGGTTGGCCAATGAGTATGATGGATAGAGCATGATTATAAAACTGGTCAGTTATGACCCTCACAGAAGCACTGAGAAAAATGAAACAGATTTGTCACATTGGTTTTTTTTTTGCGTGTTTATATAATATGCTGGTTACAATTAGTAGGTGCTTCCTGTAGAAAAAGCCTATTGTACTGGCCTCGCTAAGACTGGCTGCCTAGCTATCCAGTCAGCTAAACATGAAAAAGGCGTAGAAGGACGACTTCAGGCTCGCTTCCTCACTTCTTATTCTTTATTTTGTAAAAACTGAAACACATAAATAAAAAGAGTTTTTTCAACTCATAAAGCTTTGTAGCGTCTTTTGTGCATCCTTACAGAATAACTTAACTAGTTAGCCAACCGTAATTTTGAAGCAACAGAAAGTTTAACACAAAATACCTTTCTAAGGACACATTTCTAAGAACATGGGTATCGAACGTTACTCACAGGGTGTTGCCCTTGAATGAAATCAATCCAAATGAAACCAGATGTAATGAAGCACGACAAATGACAGCCACCTCGTTCGCTCTTCTTAACTAACTGAATCGAAATCCAAACCAAGTCCTTAAACTAACTATAGTGACCAGTGGGTGGCGATAAAACCCGCGAACTTACATAGTAATCCTCTCAGACCATGACACCTATGGTTTATTTGTGGGTATCCAAATGGAAGTGTGTTTGGTTTTGCATCAGAAATACAGAGAGCTCATTTTTGTTTTAATGTTTAATTGTTTTAATGTAAAATTGTTTTGATTGCATTAACATTAATATTACGTCCCAAGCAAAATTGAATTAAAGATGTCATTCTCTTCAAAGAATTTTGTGTCATTCTCTTCAAAGAATCTTTTTCCTATATAAGCCACTTAAAGGTTTTGTGCAATCCTATTTTTTGGTAACTTCATGACATTTAATTTATATTTAAGTGAATTTCATTATGTATACAGCATTACTCTAGTGCTGATATATTTAATTTCACTAAATATATCAGTTAATTTCATCATAGATTATATTACTCTGTTAATGTCCTATTGGATCTACACTACTTTATTTTTTTTTTTTTTAAAAAAAGTATACTTGTTGCCTAAGTAACGGAAGTTTAGAAATTTAAATGAATTTGTAAAATGATCGCATATCAAATTTGAACTTTTCTGAAGATTAATACATAAAAACAATTTAACAGAATATATATCTAATATACTTCAGTCAAGTATACTTTGAAACAATGAAAATGTGTTGGTGAACATTTATTTAGTGTGTTGAGTACAGCAGTAAAATCATTCAAATACATTAACACCAAATATTTATATCTCGGAAGTGAATTATGCTTGAATTCAGTACTCTTGGAATCTTTCAGGTTAAGAAACACTGGCACTTTTATTCATTCTAATCAAATTTTTATGCATAGTGTTATGGGTTGTAGTGCTATTTTCCTCTGTTTACTTATTCTTTTTCCCTGAGATGATCATGTAACACTGTTTTCTTCACTAGAACAGGAGATTCCCTTAGATTATAATCTGTTCTAAGAAAGATTTAAAGATTTAAAAATTCCTGGTTTTGTATTTACAGAAGAAATGATACTGTCATTTAAATGTTCAAGGCATCAAATGCAATACAGCATTTTATCAGTTACACAGTTTTACCAATTATACAGTTTTTACAGTTTTTACTCAAATTTGAAAGCAATTTATTACATTTACTGCACCCTGCCTGACTCTGTGACATTTTTTTTTTATCAATGGGTGATTGAATTGGGCATTTCACTGTGTACAAGGCTTAACAGTGTGCACACTGTTACCAAAAGTAGTGGCCTACTCGTCACCATTAGGACTTTTTCTGAGGCCAAGGAGAAACCGTGTGATTCTAAATCATAAACTGAGGTTATCCAGTTAACGGGGGTTTTAAATGCTATGCAGAAAAGATCAAATTAAAAAAAAATGAATAGCTAAGAATACTTCCATTCTTCCAAAGGAGCAGATTCTCAGAGAAAGCTCTATTCAGATTCGCACATCTGAATGTCTCCTCTTTTGCTCTCTAAATCAGACCAGTTGCAGTGAACTTCCCTGAAATTAGCTTTTTTTTGCCTCTTGTGGTAAACTGACGTCTTCCTCAAGAATACAAGACTCACACTAACACTGTAGGTTCCTTTCTGCCTCTTACTGAATCCTATTATCCCATTAAGATACCGCTCAGATGTATGTGGCAAATCTGTATTGCACAACAATTCTTTGTGTAACAATTACTTCACTTAAAAATAGTGTTACAATAACAGTATAAGTTGGATATTGTGTATTTTGTTATTTTGTTGTACATGTACACACACACACATACACATACATGTATATATATATATATATGTGTTTGTGTGTGTGTGTGTGTGTGTGTGTGTGTGTGTGTGTGTATATATATATATATATATATATATCAGGGTTTCCGTAGCTGGTAATTACGGTTTTTGCCTGATAAAATTTGTAAAAAAAACCAATAAATTAAAAACTCACTGGCCAAAATGTCTGATAATAGTGCTTGTACAAAACGTAGCTATAATGAAGGCTATCCCTGAACAGGACATTTGTGTTTTGACAGCAAAACACCCTATTGACAGCATTGCAAGCTGCAAAGACACATTGGACACGTTGAATTTCAAGTCAGAAGCAGAGGACTTTGCCACAATGAGAAAAAGGAGAAAAAAATGTTACCTGGTAGCCTACACGCTACATTTGATGCCATTGCATGTAGGCATAGCCTTTATTTTAAACAGGCTACAGATGTTACAGGTTACAGATGTTTTGTATAGCCTACATTTCAGCAGCTAATGTTGAGGTTTTGCTCAGTTGTTAGGGTTCGCTTTGCTTTAAATAGTCAAATTGATTTGAGGTCGTTGTCATTCTTTCGTCAACTTAGTTGTACATTATATTTGCATTTGTAACATAGACTGTTATTGAAATGTTTTATATATATACACACACACACACACACACACACACACACACATACATACATACATACATACATACATACATACAAATGTGCAAGGCTTCTGAATTTGTATGTTTCGTTCAGTACAACCATATCAAATTTACATGTCAAATTTACTAATTTAGCCAATACTCTTATTCACAGTAACTTAGAACTGTTTTATGTATCAGAGTTCATACATCTTGAAAAACCTTGAGGTTGAAAATCTTGCTTGAGGAGACATATACAGAGAACTAGCATGCTAAGGATTCAAACCCGCAACACTGAAATAAAAAGAATCCTTTAAATGTGTGAAGACATGAGGCTTACAGTAGGACCACAGGGGTAAGTAACGGTTGAGACTGAAGTGTACTTTCAAAAAGAGAATACAGTTGTATACATTCTTAATATACAGCAATCTATAAGAACATATACATAGACTTAATATATGTTCACACAACTCACTGCAATTTTCTGCTTGAATTATTATTACAGAGAGTGTCAAACTTATGTTTAACACGTTTTGTTTTGTTTCCTATCCATCCTTCAGTTGTGACCTGATGTCAGTGCTCATGGCTGAGGTACACTGACAAAATTTATATTCTTCAATTTGCTAGCATGTTCCAAGTGGTCTGTAAGCATATAAAATGAGTGGTAGTCAGATAATCTTATACAGAACACTCTCTGTATGGCTTCCTGGAAATGTTCACCCCTCAGTTTGAGTGATATAGCTTTTGAGGTTATTCAGAATTACGTTGTTGTCAATGATAGTGTTGTGAAATTGGTCGTATATAGTACAATGTAACTCAGTGGATCTTTTCACTCACTAATCCACATCAGCGCCTTATAAGAGGAAGAGTTTGGTTGATTCACCCATCACATGGCCTGATACTGTACAAATTATGAAACCGACCAAAGCAGCACATTACTTCACCTCCTGAAACTGCAACGGTGGAGCGCAGAAGATCCTGTGAGGAACACAGAGATAGACAAAGAGGGGAGCAATATCTGAAACAAAGATACTTTTTACAAAATAAGATTCTGAAAAATCCTGAGAGAGGACACATTGTATCACTAACTTAAAAGGTAAGAACAAGTTTTTAAAAAATACATATATATGTTTACTTTATGTAATTTTTTATAAAGATTTAATATATATACTGTAATTATTTATTACCATCTTCTTGACTATTTTATTTTATTTTCAGTATCATTTTCATAAATACCTTCTGAGCATAACATTTTGTAACAATGTAAAAAAAAAAAAAAAAAGATGATTTCTTGCGCTTTTTCACTGGAATTATTATACAATAATAGATTTTCATAACGTTTCATAACGTTTAGTTAAATAAATTTCCCTTCTCAGGTCTTTCCACACTAAAGCACATGATGAATAATTTTTTCTCATGGACGCTTAACAACCTGAAGAATAAAGAATATAGTGAAAATGCCACTGAAGGACTATTATATGGCTAGGTGAATTATAAATAGTTTATACAGGTATATTTTGAGTAGGAAGAGACTTTGCACTGAACTGTCTCATTTGTAATTTGAAAGGCTCGTTATCTGAACTTTATATGGACCATAACCTACATTTGTTTGAGAAAAGAATGAATATCTTCCAGTTCCACCATAGTCCAAGCTATCTCATCTGTAATTTGATTTTCTATCGCCTCTTTGTCCATAAGCAAAGACTTTGATGTGATGAGACACGCTGACGGAATGCTTTAATGAAATTTGACCATGGATAGACTCAGTTTCAACTGATGCTGCTGCAATCAATGCTTCATTTGTAATTTCACTGGACATTTGGACAATTAATGGCATGTTTCGCTTCTTCTTCTTCTTCCTCCTCTTCTTCTTCTTCTTCTTCTTCTTCTTCTTCTTCGTCTTCTTCTTCTTCTTCTACATCCAGTCTTTTTTAATAGGGGCATAGGACCAGAGCAAACTCAAATGTCTAACAAATAACTGTAGCAGAAAAGTCGAGAGCAAAACATCAACTACTATATGAGATATTAAATATGAATGTAACAAGTGAGTTATAAGGATAGACTCTAACACTTTCCAGACTGATGTATGAAATTAATCATACACAGTCATAATCATAACACCCATATCAGTCTTGTTGCCCTCGGCCGTCACTGAGTTGCCAAATCCAGAGGGGCTAATTAGGAGTGATGTCATCGGCAGATTGGTCGTCATCAAGAAATAATGGCTGTTCAATAAATGTATTTGTTATTATTAACTTGGTTCATTCTAGGTCGATTCAAGGTCAAAAGTGTGAAGTCAGTCGCACTGCAAGCTTAACCCGATTTGCATGCTATGGTGGTAAAATATAAATGGGTATTGTGGTGCCCTGGCAGCTGACTGCACCATGGGTGGAGACTGCATAGTCATAACGAACGAATTACCAAAAAAAAAAATGCGAACATATCTCTATCTTAGGCTATCGCAAATGGCAAGCACAATAAAGATTACTGTATCTTCTTTCTTTCTTCTTTCTCACTTGTAGATACAGTAGAAGGGACATGTCACACACCAGTCAGAACAATGAGGTGAGTCACAGTCTACTGCTCACAAATACCACAAGTTCATC